>NC_058135.1:23071815-23162732 GCF_016433145.1 Gracilinanus agilis
TGCTAGGCCCCCTTCCTTCACTTTTTTTTTCATTATTTCCCTTGAAATTCTTGATTTTTTGTTATTCCAAATGAAATTTGTTATAGTTTTTTCTAATTCAGTAAAGAAGTTTTTTGGTAGCTTGATAGGTATGGCGCTAAATAGGTAAATTAATTTGGGTAGAATTGTCATTTTTATTATGTTAGCTCATCCTACCCATGAGCAATCAATGGCTTTCCAATTGTTTAGATCCAGTTTTATTTGTTTGGAAAGTGTTTTGTAGTTGTTTTCATATAATTGCTGTGTTTGTTTTGGTAGGTAGATTCCTAAGTATTTTATATTGTCTAGGATGATTTTAAATGGTGTTTCTCTTTCTACTTCTTGCTGCTCTAGTGTGTTGGAAATGTATAGGAATGCTGATGATTTATGTGCATTTATTTTGTATCCTGCAACTTTGCTAAAGTTGTTTATTTCTACCAGCTTCTTAGTTGATTCTCTAGGATTTTTTAAGTAGACCATCATATCATCTGCAAAGAGTGATAGCTTAGTCTCCTCCTTGCCTATTTTGATACCTTCAATTTCTTTTTCTTCTCTAATTGCCACTGCTAGTGTTTCTAGTACTATGTTGAATAATAGAGGTGATAATGGGCATCCTTGTTTTACTCCTGATCTTATTGGGAAGGCTTCTAATTTATCCCCATCCCTCCCTGCCTTTTTGCTATCTCTTTTCAGTTTCTTTTGTGCCATTTCTCTTTCAGAAGAACTTTAAAAAAAAAAGAAAATAAATCTGATCCTAAAACACTAAAAAAAAGCCAAGGCCTATGGATTTCATCTTTGCAATATCTCTCAAATATTCTTCTGTTCTCTAATACTGCCCCTACTCTGGTGCAGGCAAGTCTCTTGTAAGGACTGCCTGCCTCCCCTCTTTCTCTATTCCAATCAATCTTCCATGCAGCCACAAAAAAGTGGAAATCACCCCCCTGGTCAACTAACTTTAGAGGCTTCTTTTCACCTCCAGGATCAAATACAAAACCCCATTTGGCATTCAAAGCCTTTCACAGCCAATCTCTTCTTCTGCCTTCCTTTAAAAAAAATTCCCCAGGCTTCTTACTGGAAGTGAGAAGTAAGACTTGTTTTAGTCCCCTCACCCCCTCACCCTCCCACCCCTTACCCTGCTCTTCATCCAGTGACACTGTCCTCCTTGCTGTTCAGAACAAGACAGGGTATTCAGAGATACCAGTCAGATCATCTCTCCTTTGAGGCCAATTCTTTTTCCCCTCACTACTTCTAGGTTTGCCTAAGGGTGTGTGTGTGTGTGTGGGGGGGGTGTTATTCATATATTTTACATAAATGATGTGAAGCATTTGTAAGCCACCGGGTGTAACAGAATCGCGATGGTTATTCTTCCTGACTTCTTTATTCCTGGGGGGAGGGGGGAGTGAGGGGGAACTGTCACAGTTTCGTCATCTGAAGTATGAGATTACTGGCATTTTCCTTCATTCAAAGGATGCTGTTTCTATGAGCTCGTAGAATCCCCGGTAAGACTGGAGGGGATTCCCTGAACTTGCATTACTGGGGAATCTTAGCCATCGGCATTTCCATTTTTAGAAAAATATTTTTGCTAATTTGATCACTTCAAAATTTTTCTCTAATAGAGAAAATAGAAAGCAAGACATGTAGAAAATAAGGGGACACCTAGATCTTTGCGATGTGCCGTTCTGGCTTCCGAGGTCCTAAACTTACGCTTCAAATGCCCTTTATGGTATTTCTTCTCCTGAAAGGGTCTTTCCTAGCGCGGCGATTTTCCTCTGCCCATTTCCCCGGGTAGGCTTCCCTAGACTGGAGTCACACTTCCCCATCCCTGGAGGGGAGTGGCCCCGGGAGCCAACGGTGCCGAGGACTTCCCCCCTGGGCCGGGACGTGGGAGGAGCCGCGGGAGAAAGTGGAGGCGGAAGTGCCCACTGGAGCAAGGAGAGTCGCTCACACGCCCTGGGAGTCAGTCACTTGTCAGCGCTGACCCGAGCTTGAGACAGCGCCGCTCCTGCCCTCTAGGTGAGTGACCCAGCCGCGGGCTCCCAACAAGCTACGGGAGGCCCGCTGCTTCGTCCAGGAGCTGAGCTCCCGTGAGGACAAGCGAATGAATGCCCCCTAGAATTGCCAGGAGGAAAGAAAAGGGAGGACTGACGAGGAGGAGGAGGAGGAGGAAGAGGAGGAGGAGGAGGGAGCGGTGAAAGCCCTGCTGCTCTGCGGGATCCTCAGGTGCTCAGCCCTGCGCGGGCTCCAAGTTTCGCAGTTAGGACTGAGGCACTGGGCTCCTCTGCGAGTCAGCCAAGGATCGAGCGCACCGAGCCCTGTGGGATAAGAGAGTTGACGACCTAGCTTCAGAAGGAGGCGGCCCGGGGAGGGCAGTGGCAGCTCTCCTGGGCCGGGGGTCGGAGGGGGCCTCCAGGGCGAAAGGAGGGAGGGGCCCGCGGCTGCAGCCTGGGGAGGCACGGTGGGAGCCTACTGGGGAGCGGGAGCGCGGGCGGCCGAGCGGCAGCGGCACCTTAGCCCAGCCCAGCCCAGCCCTGCCCAGCCTTCCCGAAACGGAAAGAGCCTCTGGGCAAAGCCCCAGAAGCCTCCCCCGCTCGGCTCCGCCAGCCTGCCCTCCCGCCCGCAGGGATTGGCTCCTGGGCACTCTCCTTTTAAACTTTTTGCTGGTTTCTTTGGTTAGTTTTCTCACCGAGGAGGGGGAGGTTGTTTATTTCAAACCTCCTGTCTCAGAGAATTGTTTTTCTTTTGCAAAAGCTAAATATTTACGGATGCGTAACCTGTTTTTGGCCAGTTCCAATTGAACCGGCAATAATAAAGCCTCATTAATTAAGTTTTAAAATACCAGCCAGTAAGTAAGCTCCTGGAGGCCAGACTTTCAGTTTTCTGTCTATTCCCAGGGCCAGACGCATTGCCTTTTATAATTGCATATATACGCATTGCATTTAATAAATTCTTGCCGCAGTAGCCAGAGTTACACATACTTTTTTTTTTTTTTTTTATGTTAGTATTATGTGTATGTATTTGACAAGTGGAAAAAATAAAGGGGAAGAGGCCGGGAAGAAAGAAGTTCTCAGGAAGCAAACTCATAGCTAAGCTGGGTTGGGCAGGTTTAGGGTGTGATCGCTAGATCTGATCCTCGGGTTCAGGCTTCCTGACTGTCAAGGCGTCTGAAACCAGCTCTCTCAGAGAGAGCCAGCTCTGGAGCCTTATTTGGCCAAGAGGGCGAAGCGGGAGGCTTCATTATGGAAAGCTGCCTCCCGACCTCTCTCATCCTGTCTGGGTTACTTTTTTGCTCTTTAGCTCTAACCTCCTGCGTCCTTAATTCTCAACCTGTCCTAAGACGTGCCAGAGTTTTTCAGTCTATATTGTTGCTTGTTTTTATTGCTTTCTGCTGTTCAGTGGGAGCCGCTTCCCCCACCCCCTTCTTCTTCTTAGGAGACAGCTGGAAATCTGGAAGTGTGGGGGGCAGATACTAAGCTTCCTGTGTATGTATTGTCCCCTTACCGCTGCAACTACTTTGCAGATTGTTTTGACTTCCCAAAGAAGGGGGAAGCCAGATACACATAAAAACCCAACATTTTTACATTTAAAATGTTAATATCCTGCCACTTTGACAACTTAAGTTTTCAAGGAGGCCTCTTATGATGGCTTTTCATGATACCCTGAGAAATGCCAATAATAATAAAATATAAATATTATCTTTGAAGATGAACTAAAATATGGAGAAAAAAACGGAAAATAAGAGTACAAGGCATAAGAGTACAAGGCATATCTTCGCTGGTACTCGATGTTTAATGGTGAAGGAAGAAAAAAAGGGAAAGCTCATAAATTGGTTAATACCAATTTACACATTTATGTTAACATGACACGAATTTACATATAAAGAATATTAGAGTTAGGGGAAGTTGAGCAAGTAAAACACAGGGTCAATTTTTAAGTCATGAAGGAAGACTGTTGCTGCAGTTGTTCTTTATCCTCCTTAAAAACAAAAGAAAACTTTACCTTCTGTCTTAGAATCAATACTAATAAGTATTGGTTCCAAGGCAGAGTGATAAGGGTTAAACAATTGGGGTTAAGTGACTTGCCCAGGGTCACTCAGCTAGGTAGTTGTCTGTTTTTTTTTTTTGAAGAGTACCAATGACATCAGTATGTGGTTTCTGAATTGGCATTATCACTTTCCCTTAACAATTACTGCAAAGAATTTTTTAAGGGTAAAACACAAAGTTTTATATTATTTCCTACTGCTTCTTGCACTTCCTGTATAATTGGGAGAACTGCTGGGCACATATGAGAATATTACCAAGTGCAAGAGCTCTTTGATCATAGTTTAGCCCTAATTCAATATTACTTACCTGAAAAAAGTGGTTTAGGAACCTGTAATCTGTAACCTAGTTTCATCTGTTTAATATGCTCTAATCCAGGGCTGGACATCTTCCAAGATTTCCTTGTATTTTCTGCTTACTTTTCCTTTATGTAAAGCAGAAACCAGTTTGAGGTAGGCAGGAAATTTTTGGTGTTAAGATTCTCAGTGGTTCATACATGTAACTGTGGTTCTGAATATATCATCATGGGCATAGAAATTTAGATCTCTTGAACTTCTGGGAAAATGTTTTAGAAGTGGGCGCATGGGAGGCAGCTAGGTGGCTCAGTAGACTGAGAGCCAAGTCTAGAGATGGGAGGTTCTCTGTTCAAATTTGACCTCAGACACTTCCTAGCTATGAGACTTGGGCAAGTCACTTAACCCCAATTGCCTCACCCTTAAGATTCTTCTGCCTTGAATCCAATACTTGGTATTGAATTCAAGACAATATAAGGGTTTGGGAGGAAAAAAAAGAAGGTGAGTGTCTGAAATGTAAATGCTCAAAATTGGCCAGCAATATCATCACGATAACTGTGGGATTTATACACATACACATGCATATATTCTCATTTTTAGAAGTCTTGTAGGATTACTTAAAAACCTACTTCTGTTCCCAAATAATTCTATAAATGTTCAGACTTTTCTTTGTTTTAGTAGAATAAAATGCCACATTGGGCTAATAGTTGTTAAAATAGGACACTTGAACACATTTCGTTGTCTAGATTGCAATTTTTCCTTAATTTCCTATATTGAGCATCTGGAATCTTATCTACAATGTTTTATAGTAATCATAATATGCTACTTGGCAAGGTCTTCAAAGTCATCGAGTCTAACCCCTCTCATCTTACAAATGAGGAAACTGAGGTACAGAGGAGTTAAGTGACTTGTCTACTTAATATATAGGGTAATCAGTAGCAGAGCTTGGATTTGAATCTAGTCTTCTAGCCTTGTGGTAGATTGGCATGCTCTCATAATTCTTTTTTTTTTAACCTTTACCTTTCATCTTAGAATCAATACTGTGTATTGGTTCCGAGATAGAAGAGCAGCAATGGCTAGGCAATGGGAATTAAGTGATTTGCCTAGGGTCACACAACTGGAAGTGTCTGAGGGCAGATTTGAACCCAGGATTTCCTATGTTCTCTTTATTCTTAATGCTTTCCAGGGGCTTAAACTTCCTTTCACTTTCTTTCCCTCTCCTCCCCTCCAGGACATTAACTAAAATGTTACTGAAGCGTGGCATTGTCTATTTGAGGGAAAAATGAATATAGACTTTGACAGTCAGCAAATGTTTTTGTTTTTGTTAATAAAAAGCAATTCAAAAGAATTTAATATTTGAATCACAGGGTACTGAATCCCTTTGATTTATAAATCATAGCCCTCCTCATATGCATTACAGGGGAACTCTAGAATTTGACTGATGTCAAACCAAAGGCCTCTTGCCCAGAAAAAGAGTGTATGAGGTGAGTTGGTGTTAGAGATCATCTAAAATTAAGGCTGAAATAGAAACTTACTCTTTTCATACTTGCATTAAGAGAAGACTGCAAAGCAGTTACAATTCTATAAAAGAAGCCACATGGAATAAAATTGGATTGCAGCAAGTTGTAAAAATGTTCAAGTGTCTAGGAATATATTCTGGAGTGGAATTTTCATACTATGGAAACTGGCAGACCTCTAGTAATTACATGTTAACTCTTGGATTCCTTTTCCTGCATGGAGATTTATGAGACTTTAATATAGCCTCCGTCTTTTCCACACACACACACACACACACACACACACACACACACACACTCTCACACTCACACTCACACATGGGTGAGCACACACAATCTGAACATTGTTATGTTGTTTTTAAATAGACTACTTAAAGATGACAGGTTTTTCAGTAAACCATTTAATTAGCTCTTTAATTATCCTTCACAGGTGCTTTTATTACCTGCAAGTGGACTTTGAACCACAGGAGCCATGAGCAACTACAACGTATCCTTGGTTGGCCCAGCTCCTTGGGGGTTTCGGCTTCAAGGTGGCAAGGACTTCAATATGCCTTTGACCATCTCTAGTGTAAGCATATTTTTACAGCTTTTAAACAGATGTTAATTGCATCATATAGTACTTAATTGGTAAAGAGAAGTTTTTCTGTAAATGAAACCATTTATTGAATGCATCCACCTCTTGCATGTAGAAGGTTTATCTGTTTTTCCCTGCACGAAGGGCCAGTTCATAGCTGTACAGAAAGAATGATGAAGTAAAAGAAGGATATAAATCTTACCATATACATCTTACACCATTTTTTAATGATCAATTTCTTTCTTTCTTTTCTTTTTTTTTTTAACCCTTGCCTTCCCTCTTAGAATTAATACTATATATTAGTTCCAAGGCTGAAGAGCATTAAGGGCTAGGCAGTGGCATTAAGTGACTTGCCCAGGGTCACACAGCTAGGGAAGTGTCTAAGGCCATATTTGGACACAGGACTTCCTCCGTTTAGGCTGGCTTTCAATCCACTGAGCCACTCAGCTGCTGCCCCCAAGTGATCAATTTCAATTTTTGTCCCTAAACATCTTATCTGAGATGAAAGTGCTACTTTACATAATGGGAAAGACATTGGACTGAAAACAGTTTTAGCCCCAACTTTGTCACTAATTAGCTATTTGACTTTGATGAGTCAGTCTCTGTACCTTAGTTTTCTCATCTGTAAAAAAAGAAACTAATTGAATGAGATGAGTTTTGCAGTTCCTTCCTGCTCTCAAAATTCCAAGTTAGTCACTTGGAGAATCATAGAATTGTGGAGGTAGAAAGAGAACCTACAAAATCCAATTCTCTTCATTTTCTAGATGGGGAAGCAGTTGCTCATTTCAACTGTAGTATATATTCTCTATTCCTGATGAAGGTGATGGTAAATAGTGAAATGACCCAAACTTAGCCACTTTCCTAAGAAATGCTTACTTTTTGTTATGATATAGGCTTATTTCTTCTTCATATATTTTGGCTACATTTTTTGAGAGGATATTCCATTCTAATATTTTGTTGCACAGAGTTTTGATACATTGCTACCAATATTAGATTAGTAGATAGGCTATACTCCTATTAATTGGTCTGTCAAGTTGTACAACATACTTAATTTTTATAATTTAAAAATAGGTTTTTATCCTCCATTCATCCATTTTCTTGACATCAATAAATATTCTTTTTTAAGAGGGAGAAAGAAAAATTTCTAGGTACTTCACATGATGAGAGTAATACCAAATTAAAACAAAAACCATAACAAGAAGAAGTACAATGAGAATTGCTAAGGTAGAAGCTAGGGAAAAAAAAAAAAACAACAGCAAAATTGCTTAAAGTTTTAGAGATTGCTAAAATGCTGCTTATGTTGTAGGAGTTAAAGGAATTCCTTTTTGATAAAGTGCAGATCCATTCATCCTTTTAAAAATAAAAATTATTGTAAGAATGGCAAGAATAACATATTTGTAAAAGGACTTGAGTTTGATTTTTCTCTCCCCGAGGTCCCACCACTGACTTTGTGACCTTGAACAATTCCCTTGACTTATTTGAATCAGTTCCTTTCATTCATTAAAATGGTGATATCTCCACTATGCCTTGCCCGGTTGTTTATAAACTATTAAATGTGATGTACTACTGTTTGTTTTGGTGAGAGAGCTAAATCATGTTTCCATTTTTAATCAATTCTTCTCTCTCTTCCTTTGTTCATGATGTATGCTAAGGGAGATTTTTTTGGATGTCAATTTTTCAGTTGAAATCCCTTTCAGAATTTGATGAAATTGTGGTTTAAAGTATCCATGTGGAAATGATTTGTTAATATTTTATACTTGTTTTCAATGTAGCAGATTTTCTGCTGTTGACTAGTTTTAATTAGTAACCATATTTGACAACAATGCCATGTCTTTCTATATCAAACATTACACACAATTTATTTTCATTTTGTTGTAGACTAAAAAACAAGTTTAAGGAAGTTATTTGTTTGTAGACATCCAAATGTATTTGGATCCATCAGTAAACAAGTTGATTTTTTAAAATGTTAGTCTATTAATAGAAGGTGATACCTGTGTAAATTTTTCCCCTTTTATTTTCTTTTGTTTTTTAATGTTTTTCAGCCTTCTGGGCTGATAATTTGAAAAATCCCATGTTGTGATCCTGATACAACAGAACATTGTGTACATACGTGGGTACTCCACCCCTTTTCTCTCTTGGCAAATTAGAAATGCTTTCCTTTTGTGGCCAGAGTGCTAATTAAAGGTTTTTGAACATGCTGATTAAAAGAGAATATGGCAACAAAGCAGCTGAGTTATTTCTGTTCTATTACAAAAGTCTCTGCAATCTCTTGTGACCTTCTCCAGCCTTGTGCATTGGGGCATGCAGTTCATTTTGGAATTGGGGAGAGAGAGAAGAACAGAGGAAAGCAGGGAGTGTGAGTTCTACTGTGCCGAGTTGTGACTGCACTTTGTAATAAAATTTAACCCTTTGTGATAGTTTATATATGATCCGTGATACAGTCCAGTAAAGAATAGTGTACTTATTTGTCTGATAATGTAGGAATGTCACAAAAACATTAATTTGTTTGTTATGTTGCATTATTCTTATACTTTGTTAATAACATTTATACTACATCAAGTTGTGTAAATAGTGTTTGCAGTTGTTATGTTACTCTCTTATATTCAAATAGATTTTTGTATTATCTTTTAACAGACCAGTTGTGCCAGATCAACATGAAAAGTTTCAGTGAGCACCAAATTCCCTAACTCTCAGTATTATATGATCTCAAACTAAAACCATCCCTTAATCAGCACAATTCAGTGCCTTTCAGTTAAAAATAAAGTGAACAAAAATTTATCGAGACTTTGATACCTGGAGTTTACATATTTGTAGGAAATGTAATAACCATTTTTTATTATTCCCATTTTGTTGAATCCAAACAAGCTCTCTTTCACAAAAATGGCTGTTATGTTTTTCAGTTAAATCCTGGTTCAGGAGATTTAAAAAAGTTTGTTGCACTAGAATTTTATCGAGGCAGATAAATGCTTTATCATTTAGGTTTTGCAAATATTTTTCTCTTCTAGAGATTTGGTTTTAGCAAACTTGAATCTTAAACTACATCTGCTATAAAATACTGACATTCCATATAATTTGGAACATTTTTTCAGTGGTTTAACTTTCCTATGTCTTTCTTGAATTTATTCTTAAGGTAAGAATAGGAAGCTCTTCAGACTTTTATAATGAGGCCTCATATTACTATAATAGCATGATCAGATGTTATTGTCTCCAATTTCCCATCCTTCAAATGACTACTGGCTGCAGGAGTTTGAGGTCTGTCTTTTTATGACCCCATACTCTTGGAATTGCCCTAAAGCCATGGAATGTAGAGATGGGTTTCATTGTAGTCAAGTAAGGCTTATGGTCTTTGCCAACATTTTTTATAAGGAGAGCTAGAAGACTGGTTGCAAAATCCAAAGCCACATTTTGGGCATAATTTGATCTTCCACATGATGAAATTACCATAAGCATTATACATTTGTGTATACTTACTTGGTAAAAAGCAGCATAGTAAGGTTGACATACTGTAAGCTGGAATTTTTTTTATGATCCTGTTATGTAATGTACTTCTAGACTTTGGATTTATTCAAATAAACTTTCCTGACTCTTTTTTTAAGGCCCTTATCTTCTGTCTTGAAATCAATACTGGATATTAGTTCAAAGGCAGAAGAGTGGTAAGGGCTAGGCAATGGAGGTTAAGTAACTTGCCCAGGGTCACACAGCTGGGAAGTGTCTGAGACTAGATTTGAACCTAGGATCTCCTGTCTATAGGCTTGGTTCTCAGTGTCTACTGAGCCATTTCGCTGCCCCTTCTTTCCTGATTCTTGATAAATTTTTAAGAAATTTTAGTGGGAAAGAGTAAGATTGGGTTTTAAATTCTGTCAAATTGACTGATTCTTTAGTCTGTATGGAGAATTCATAAAATGTCATAAAATCAGAATTTTTCCTTTGTAAACAGTGCAAGAGAGGAAAAGGAACATTTTATGCCAAGTTTTCCTTTCTTCCCTTTCTTTGAGCAATTACAAAACACAGTGTATTTCAGTGTATTCTTTAGGAGCATAGAGTTATGTACCAGTTTATTATATATGGTAGGAAGGAAGAAGAGAACCTAATACTATGGATCCATTCATTCAGCAAATAGGATTGAGCATCTCCTGTGTGCACAATGAATTTATACATTTTCACTGGCTGTTCCCTCCTGATGCCTGTTTCTCTCCCTCTTTATTTTTGCTTCCTGCCTTCCCTGGCTTCCTTTAAGACCCATCTGAAATCCTACTTTCTACAAAAAAGTCTTTCTTGATACCCTTCAATACTAGTAGTACCCTTACCTTCTCCATAATCTCTGATATCTATCTATCTATCCTATCTATCTATCTATCCTATCTATCTATCTATCTATCTATCTATCTATCTATCTATCTATCTATCTATCTAAGTTATTTTCATGCTGTCTCCTCCAATAAAAAGTGAGCTCCCCTCAAAGTAAGGACTATCTTTGATAATTCTTTATATCTCCAGTTACATAGAATAGTGCCTGGTGCATAGTAGGTACTTAATGAATTCTTGTTGACTGACTGTCTAGCACTAGCCTAAGAACTTTTTCATATAAGAAAGAATAAGTTTATGTGCTCAGACCTCTGGAAACACAATCTAGATGGCTATGAAGTTTTGTAAACTGATGGGTTTTCCTAATATCTACCTCACATTTTCATGTCTGTTTATTATATTCTTTATGTTTCGAATGCCCTCGCTTCCCTGTAGAATTTCTATTTACCTTTCAAACTCAACTCAAAAGTTGGAGCTGTTATTGATATAGGGCTTTAAGGTTTACACAATGCTTCTTTCATATTCTATCCTTACAATAGTCTTCTGATGAAGTGGTATAATCTGTATTTTATATATGAGGATACTGAATCTGAGAGAAGTTAAGTGACTTAGCATGTGGTCACATGGCTAGAAAGAAGTAGAATCAGGATTAAATGCTAATTTTTCCCCCTCCAAACCGAGTAGAATGCTACCTCCCCGCTTTGCCCTAGTCAGTTAAGGCCTTCCCCTTCTTTGATATCAGATATACTTTTAAAAAAATCCAATGTTTTGAAAAATGAGACGAGAATACATTGTTCTTCAGATTATAAGATGGTGAACTTGACCTAGCTTTATGACAAAATTCTAGTATATATTATGTAAATAGATAAAAAGGGAAATGTTGATCAATAAAAGTTAAAATGATTCAAACAGCAGATGTACATTTATTAAGTTCCTACTACGTGTTCAGCCTTTTTGCAAGGGATAATCATCCAGAAAAGAGGCAAAACATAGTTTCTGCCCTCAAGGAGCTCAAAGTCTAATTGGGGAGACAATGAACAAACAGATATGTACAAACAAACAAATGTACAGGATAAATAGGAAGGAATAAAAAGAAGGTGGGCACTAAAATTTAGAGGGGTTCAGAAAAACTTCCTGTTGAAGATGGGATTTTAGGTGAAACTCGAAGGAAACTAGAAAAGCCAGTAGACAGAGATGAGGAGGGAGAGCATTTGGGCATGGGGACAGCCAGGTAAAATGCCAGGAACAGAGATGGAATGTTTTGTCCATGGAACAACCAGGAGAGCAGTGGCACTGGATTGAAGAGTATGCAGAGCAGTAAGGTATAAGAAAACATGAAAACTAAGAGGGGACCAGGTTATGAAGGGATTTGAATGCTAAACAGGATTTTATCTTTGATCTTGAAGGTAAGAGGGAGCCACTGAAGTTTACAGAGTAGGATAGATGATCCAGTCAGACCTGCACTTTAGAAAAACATTTTCTTCACTGAATGTAGGATTGGTTAGAGTGAAAAGAGACGGGGGGCCGACTGACCCACTAACAGACTGTTGCAAGAGACCAGGCATGAGATGATGAGGGCTTTTACCAAGAGGAGCTGGACACATCAGGAAAGGCTTTATGTAAGAAATGTCTAATCGCTCTTGTTTCATCTCTCTGGGGCCAAATGGTAGATAAATGCTTCCCCCCACACCCAACCCACCCATTCATTCCACATGAAAGCCTTTTAAATACCTGCAGATTGTGAAAGTTTGTCTTCTCCAGGATAAACATTCCTAGTTTTTTCTTTGGATCTTCATATGGCATGGACTCAAAGACTTTCACCCTGATTGCCCTCCTGTGGCTGTTCTCCAGCTTATCAGTGTTGTCCTTCCTGAAATGGAGTGCTCAGAATTGACCACAGTATTTGTGAGATAGTCTACACAGGGTAGAACAGAGCAGAGCTATTGCATTTGTGACATTGCTTTGTGCCTTGTTCTGATGCTGCCACCTTGTACTGTCATATCACCTAAATCTCAGCTTTTCCAGAATAGCATGAAAGATTTTCTCCAGCAATTTGCTAACCCCTAGGTAAATTAGTTCTACAATATTTTATTTTACCTTATTTTTCTCTCTCCTCACTTTTATTTATTTTTATTTATTTTTCCATGGTTACACGATTCATATTTTTTCCCTCCCATTTTCCCTCCTCCCTCCCAGAGCCAACAAGCAATTCCACTGGGTCGTACATGTATTATCATTCAATACCTATTTCCATATTATTCATTTTTGTAATAATCTTTTAAAAACCAAAACCTCACATCCAATACCCATATAAACAAGTGAAAAATGAAATGTTTTCCTTCTGTGTTTCTATCCTCACAGTTCTTTCTCTCCATTTGAATAGCATACCTTTTCATAAGTCCCTCAGCATTATCTTGCATCATTACATTGTTCTTAGTAGCAAAGTCGATTGCATATGATTGTCCCACAAAGTTTCAGTCTCTGTGTACAATGTTATCCTGGTTCTGCTCATTTCACTCTACATCAGTTTGTGGAGGTCTTTCCAGCTTGTATGGAAATCAAGAATACACCACAATTTGTTCAGCCATTCCCCAATCAAGGGATACCCCTTCATTTTCCAATTTGTTTTGCCCCCACAAACAGGGCAGCTATGAATATTTCATACAAACATTTTTAATTATTATCTCTTTGGGGTGATACCTAGTATTGGTATTGTTGGATCAGAGGGCATGTGTTCTTTTAAAGTCCTTTGGGCATAATTCCACATTGTCCTCTAGAATGGTTGGATCAATTCACAACTCCACCAGCAGTGTATTACTGACACAATTTTGCCACATCCTCTCCAACATTTATTATTTTCCTTTACTGTCATATTGGCCACTCTGCTAGGTGTGAGGTGGTACCTCAGAGATATTTTAATTTGCATTTCTCTAATTAGGAGGGATTTAGAACATTTTTTTCATGTGATTATTGATAGTTTTTATTTCTTCTTCTGAAAACTGCCTATTCATATTCTTTGACATTTAGTTCTATATTATTTTAAAGAATTGTTCTAAAAATTAGGAAAATATTTACAAAATAATTTTATACATTCATGAAAATGCAGTTAAGAATTTTATATTTTTTCTTTCTCCCAAAATAGAAAATATTTCTTCTTTCTTCATAGAAAATGCTATGCTACTCTAATTCAGGAGATCTGTGATTTCATCCACATGAATCCTTATTCCAACAACATGGATCAAAAGCCCTCCAGATCTTAGGAATAGTTACATGAGTTGTTCTGGCCAAAAAATTCATTATCTGACAGCAAACCTTTCAGAAATAGGCATTTCCATCTTTAGCAAATCTGGTTCTTTGATAATAGTCTAAATTACTGGTTCATGCTAGAAATCTTTACATTTTGGTCCACCTGTCAGAATTTAGCATGATGAGAGATTTCATGATTTTAGAGTTTTCTTTGACATATGTGGGCACGTTTTGATTACATTAGTAATTCCTATTTTTCTGGCCAACTGAAGATATTTGGAGATTTGTAACTTTCTGTTGTGTATCTCTAGTCTTTTTTTTTTTTTTAAACCCTTAACTTCTGTGTATTGGCACCTAGGTGGAAGAGTGGTAAGGGTAGGCAATGGGGGTCAAGTGACTTGCCCAGGGTCACACAGCTGGGAAGTGTCTGAGGCCGGATTTGAACCCAGGACCTCCTGTCTCTAGGCCTGGCTCTCAATCCACTGAGCTACCCAGCTGACTCCCTATCTCTAGTCTTACTCATTGTTTCTAAGATATACACATGTGCGATATTTTAATGGTTTGAGTGCTGGACAGATTTTCTTTAGAAATCCATTTTTGAATTAACTGAATTGATCTTCCCTCTTTCCCAGCACTTAAGCCTCTTCTACTTGAAATATTTTATTAAAAGTGGTCAATCAAACCTGAAGAAATGCGAGGCTGTTGAATCTTTCTCAAGCCTTTATGAACTCAAAGACACTGGGCTGTTGCCCCTCTTCCCAAAGAGTACTGAATCACCCCACTTTCTGTAGTTCAGCAGAAGTCGCAGTGTTATGGTGGTTCTGTGTGGTTTCCTGTTTCTGGTTATCCCTAAGATGCAAAGATTTGGGCTTATAGAAATAAATCTATGACATATATTTATGAAGAACTTGCTTCTTTTCTAGCTGTCTAGAGTATCAGCTCCCTAAAGGTATAAAATTGGAAATCTAAAATGAGAATTTTTTGCAAAGCAAGTACTTGCTAGCTGTAAAGTACTACATAAATTCAGGCAACTAGGTGGTAAGGTATCATGGACTCAGAAACAGGGAGGTCAGAGTTCAAATCCAGCCTCAGACACTTAGGCTGGATTTGTGACTAGCCAAGTCACTTAAACTGTTTGGGCCTCAGTTTCATCGCCTATAAAATGGGAATGACAAAAATGCTTCTGAGAATTATTCTGAGCATACAGTGATATTCTTTGTAAAGCCCATTACAAATATAAATGTTCAGTATGATGATGATGATGACCTTTTAGCATTTGTTTTTGTATCTCAGCACAGTGCATAGAATAGAGCAGAGCCCTCTCCACTCTCATCCTTGGGCTTGTTCCATGATCTCTAATGGTTGTGGACCACGTCTGTGGAGCAGACGGCCGCAGGGCATCATCAGGTCTCCTGGGCCTTTCCATCTGTCGTGCTGGTCAGTTCTCCTGCATGTGTTAACTCCCCCAATTAGAATAGGAGTTCTTTGAGAGCAGAGACTGTCTTCTTTTTCTATTTATATTCCCAATAAGGCTTGACACATAGTGTTTCCTGAATGCCATACTCTCATTCATTAATAAAAGTCTTTTGGTTAATTAGTGGATGAAATGTATGGCACAACCATCAGAGAGGGCTGAGGCTTGTGGCCATAGCTGACCGTAATTCCTTTGGCAGGGCCCATTCTAGGGAAAATTGTGAATGAAGTCGGTTATAAGTTTCCATTACCTATTTTTTTAAGCACTCTTTATTCTCCCTTCACCCTCTCCTCCCTGTTCTGTGTTGAGCTAGGTCTTTTTGGTCTGAGTAATGGGCCTCTCTGGCAGTCTGGTGAAGTCTTTGGATGTCTTCTCAAAACAGCCTTTTTAAATGCATAAAAATACATAGGATTACAAAGTAAAGCAATTATATTTAAATACCTAAAAAAATTTTTTTTTAAGTCCAAGGACCCCAGGTTAATAATCCCTGTTAGAGGAAAGCCATCTGAAACCGTGTTTGTACCAATTAGATAGAGATATTTTATTTTTTGTGTATGCATTTTAAAAGTAGACTCTTGGGAAAGTATTGCTTGAAAAGAAGAAAAATAGTTAATATCATTTCAGACTTCAACACAACAGGTCATTGGGAGGGATGTGGGGAGGAACTCCAGAATTCTTTAAATTACAACACTTTGGTGACTGCCCAGGCCCCATGGGCTAGTTGTACTAGAGCTGCTGATGGATCATTCCAGGAAGAGCCCCACTGAACCCAAAGGGGTGGAATTTAGAGACTCCCTACCACATCAGCCTTGGACTAGCTCCCCTCCCCACACTGGCACTTCTAGTTCTTCTCTTGCCTGACCTCACCTTGTCACTTGGGAGTGATGATTCCTTCTGCCTCTTGCTCTTTCCAGAAGAAGCTAACCCTTAAGTAGCCTTGGAGCCTCATTATGTCCTTGGCAGTTCTACCCTCTCAAACTCCTGAAGCTAGACCAATTCTTTTTGATTTTTGATTTTTACTTTTTAGGGTTTTTAAAAACCCTTACCTTCCACCCTAGAATCAATACTATGTTTTGGTTCTAAGGCAGAGGAGTGGTAAGGGCTAGGCAGTAGGGTCTAAGTGACTTGCCCAGAGTCACACAGCTGGGAAGTGTCTGAGGACAGATTTGAACTTAGGACCTTCCATCTCTAAGCCTGGCTCTCAATACAATGAACTACCCAGCTGCCCCCTAGACCAATTCTTAAGGGGCACAGAAAACTCAGAATTCTGAAAGATAGGCTTCTTTCTTGCCTCCACCAGCTAGTGACTGGTTCCCAGGTGACTGACCTTCTCACACTGACCCTTTGGCACAAACATTGCTAGTTGTGGCTCTGATTCCAGGACCCCTCTTTGTGCCATTTGTAAAGTGGTAAACTGAGAAGCATTGCTGGGGACCAAGAAGCTGATTACAGAGGGTCAGAGGGCATGTAGCAAAAGGGCAGTTTTCCTCCCTTGTGTATTTGGGGAAGGAATGTTGTTAGTGACTTGCATTACTTGAGATTCCATGCCAAATTTGGTTCTTATGCATAGATAATCCCTTTTAGCTTCCCTTTACTTGGAATTTTCTATCTAGTAACTTTCAAACAATTTTGGTTGTTGAATGTTATAATCCATTAAGAGTCTACAAATACTGAATTGTGTTTGTATCTACTTGTTAATTGTAGTAAGTACATGCAGGGAAAATTTTGAACAGAAATTGCTTATTGAATGAAACTTTAAGTTTTTTTTGCCTTTTACTGTTTTGAGTAGATTGTTTCAATTGAAATGATAGTTTGGTCTCTTCAATTAAATAGATGTGCTTTCATTTTGTCATATTTTAATGAAATAAAAAATGATGTCAGTTTTGTTATATTCACTGTTGTGGTGGTTGAAATTAGTTTGGTCTCTTCAATTAAATAGATGTGCTTTTATTTTGTCATATTTTAATGTAATAAAAATGATGTCAGTTTTGTTATATTCACTATTGTGGTGTTAGAAATTTAATTTAAAGAGAAGGAAAGACCTTAGAAAATTCTAGGAGAAGTTTTAAATTAGGAAATATTTGTTTTCCTTTATAATGGAGTAGAAAAATTAAATAATGACAAAACATTTTTATATTAGTATAGGAATATTTTTGATGTTCTATCATTTGTCAATTGCTTTCCCTGCAAATATAAGGTTTGTTCTCATTTTATGAATAGAGAAGCAAAGACCCAAAACATTTCACACAGCAGATGTTGGAAGTAATGTGCATACAATATTCTACAATGTTCTTAAAGGAAAGAACTTGGAACACGCATTCCATCTGGAAAATAATATTAAAAATATTTTCTTGAGCTTTATTTTTATAAATGGCTTGTGAACAATTTTTTCCAGCAACAGCTAGTGGCCTACAGGGAATTAGTACTTTTACAACTGGACTGAATGTAGTTCATAGTCAGATGACCTACTGATAGAGTGGTAAGATAGGAATCATCATTAATTTGGCATTTGAAAATGAACCTCTCCTAACCATTAGATCCTTTGTTGGAAATGTTAAAAAAATCAAAGCAATAATTGACTCCCCTACCCAGTGGTGGCAAACCTTTTAGAGATGAAGTACCTGGCCCTACCCCCCATTTTAAACCCCCAGAGACCAAGTGTTGTGGCCCCACACACACACACACATGCCGAGTACACCCCCCCCCGCCCCCCCCACACACACACAGGGGAGGGAGGAAGCGCTCTCATTGGGCTGTTGGGCAAGGGGGTGGGTGAAGTGAGGAATGTCCTCAGTGAATGTAGAGAGGGGGAGGGGAGTGGCCCGAGTGCTCCACTCCCCTCCAGCTCTGCCACCAGTGAGCAGCCCACCTTACTACCTGTGTGCTCCCATTGGACTTCTTGGCAGAGAGGGGTGGTGATGTGAAAAAAATGCCATCAGACACAGTGGAGAGGGGGATGGGAACAGCTCCACCCAAGTTCCTCTGCCTTTCTAGTAATGGACTCTAGGGGAGGGGGTGGGATGGGGAAGGTGGCCACATGCTCAGAGAGAGTACTTTGTGTACCATCTTTGGCACCTGTGCCATAGGGTAGCCATCACTGCCCTAGACTAATCAGACCTGTTTTACTGGAGTTGCTCCTGTCAGTTAAGTCTTTAGTTTACAATTTCCATGATGATTTATCTACACTATCAAATTTATGAAACTTAAAAGTGTTTTTAGTTCAGAGACATGTTAAAGAATGCCATGCAAAATCTCTTACTACCAAACCAAATAATTTGGGTTGTCAATTTCTAAGACAGCATGCTGTTAATTAGGAAAAAATAGTTCAAATCTTGATGTTAATAAAGTTAGCAATTTCAATTGCATTACATTTGTTGAGTATGTAATGATTTTAATAATGTTTTTGTATACTTCTTAATGAATACATTTAAGAACTTTTATATGTACCCCTTAAAATTAAGCATCTGATTCTGCAGATTGGTTCTGTTGGTGATTCAGCAGTTTGTTTAAAAACGTTATTGACTTTGTTTTCTTTCTATATGCCTGTTTTTTTGTAAATGCAGTTGACTAAGTTTCTGAGTCTAAATGGGATTCCTTTATTGTATCTCAGTATATACATGCATGAATATATGGACACATTTTAGATTAAACTGATCAAAAGCAAATTATAGGTATAACTTTTAAAATGATAGAAAGACATGGTGATGATAATTTAATCTTTTTTTAAGAGGCTAGCTTTGATTTAAACTGATTAAAACTGATTAAAAATTAAAAATTTAAACTAAATTTTAAAGAGCTTAGCAAAATTATTAAAATTTTCCTCATTCCTGTCAATATAATTATTACTGCCTTTAAAAGACTGTTTACTGGTTTTCATGGTTTACTGTTTTCCTACCTCACTTTTGCTTTTAAATGATTTCCAGCTCCCTTTTAATAATGAATTGTAGTAAAGAATGTTTGATGTGTTGTCTTTATCATATAGACAAATTACTTCTGTTGTTTGACATTTAAAATGTCTTCTTGTTTAAACTAAAAGAAGAATTGTAATATAATTATGCCTTGAGTATTTTGTACGGCTAGAAGTCAGAATTTACTAAGCCTGTCAAACATATTTCATCCTAATTCTCCAGATTTTCAATGGCAGTCTAGAGTCATAAATCCTTAAAGGAAGTCATCTATTTGTTAACATGAAGGAACACTTGATTCCATTTGCCCTTTCCACCAATACTTCTGGGACTTAGGGATGTCAGAGGAGCTGAGTTAAAGTGCTTCTTCTTCCACTAGCTGGCCTAGATAGCTGTATTCTTCATATTAGCAGAGGGAGTAACATAGATTACCTCTAAGACCCTTCCATATATGAATCTATAATTAAGTTCCCCTCTAGGTTGAATATTATAAGTTGCTGAATTAATTTTTCATCTTATAAACCAGGTAAGTAATATCTTCTACAATAGTAGCCCTCCAAAGCTCATTTTCTTACTCCCTCCTTCCCTCCCTATTTAGAAGTGTATACTCAAAAATAAATCTTTTTAATCAAAGTTTTTTTGTTTTTGTTTTTGTTTTTACTATGAAAAGTAGTTCCAACCTATACTTGTGTTTTCTTACATCAAATATAGTGAAGTTGGAGGCATTAGTATTGGTAGGGAAGGATTAATTGTTGGAAGTGAGAAGGAAAGATAATGGCCACCACCTGAAGCCAAGGGTGTTTCTTGCCCCCTCTCCCCCCAATAATATGACACCTTATATACAAGGGATTTTTTCCCCCTCTAGGTTTTGTGCATAGTCTTGTTGCATGTGTGAATGTATGTATGTATATATGTGTGTGTATGTATGTGTATATATATATTTATTTTTATATATATAAAATATATGAGCATATGTTTTGCAAGGGGATTGGGATGTGCCCACCCCTGCACAGAATTATTCCTGGCAGCTAGACATGTTCTGATTGCATTCCCTTTGACCTAAATTCAGTGACCTTTTGACTATGTATAGCTCTATCACAGAATCAGAAGAAATTCTTCCAAATGTTCCCCAGACCTAGGGCCAGCTAAAGACTTCTAAGGTTACATAAATTAGTGGAGACATGTCCTTAAGGCCAAGGAATGATTGAAGATGCACTCCGTAACCTTGCTCAGCATTTTTGGTTTGTGTGTTTAAGCATTCTTCAGGCATTAAAAGTGACCCATGTTATCTCAGCAAAACTTCCTTTTTTGGAATTGGACTGTTTGACATCTCAAGCTAGCTAGAGATAAAAGCCTTGGATTTGGGAAGAAATAGTACTTTAGTTAGCCATATCCTTACTTCCATTTTAAAATGTGCGTATCGTTTTTAATGAAGTAGAATTAAGAGAAAAATGAATTTTTAAACTTGAAAAAAATTTGGTTTGTTAGCACACATCTAAGACATCTTAGTGGCTTTTGTGTTGTTTTGTATATTAGTTTTTGTAAAGCTATATCTTTAGGAATTTTAAGACTATTCATTTCTCTGACCTGTGTCTTTTGAGTTTACTCATTAACAAACATTTGAAATCACATTTGATTTGGGGGCTAATTTACTATTTTGATGAAATTTTATTAGTAATTTAGGTATGTAGGGAGGCCGATTAGCTTGTCAAGCATGAAGGGGTGCCATTTATTGTATTATGGCATAAATTCATATCAGAGCAGTATCAGGATTATAGGAAAATATGTATCCTTATCATAGGCATGGTGATGTTTCAGAATGTTATACTGTTTTGGGAAATTTCGTGAGTTGATGTTTTTTGGGATAGAGCTTTAAATGATCAGTACTATTCTAGAAAATTTGAATAGACTCTTGATTCATGTTTTTACCTCCTTGGATATCACATTAACTGGCTATCGTATTATTAATTATTATGAGTAGTGATTACGATAAATAATAGCCAGCATTTGAATTACATTTAAAGTTTTGCTCATTATCCCCATTTTACAAATGAAGAAGCTTAAGTTGAGAGAAGTTAAGTGACTTAAATGACCAGTCAACTAATAAGCATCTGAGGCAGAATTTGAATTCAGGTCTTCCTGATTCCCAAGTCCATCACTATTTACTCCTAGGAAAAAAAGTACAAGACTTGGAAGTCAAAAGGACCTGGGATGGGTCTTGGCTCTTTTACTTTTAAGGTTACTTAGATTATAAGGATCTTCTTTTTGGCATAAAATTAGATAGCCTCTAATATTTCTTCCCGTTCTCTATGTATGACCTAATAATTGTTGACAAGAGAGTCTTAGTGAAGGTATCAAAACCATTCATCTGTAGGACTTACAGAATCACAACATTTTAGAGTTAGAAGGGAGCATCTGTCTAGTCCCACTCATATCTGAAAGGAATAAATATTCCCACTATAATGTACCTGACGAGTGGCCATCCAGCCCCTCTTTGAAGAACTTCACTGAGAGAACCCCATCCTATCCACTTTTGGACAGTTCTAATTTTTAGGAAGTATCTCCTCTTTGACCTTTTGCAACTTGCCACTCGTTGTTCATTGTTAAGAGCTTATTGAAGACTGTGTTTCTGTATGTTTTTTAAGGAATAAATTCACATTGTATTCCTTAAAGTTAAGTATTTAGATTTTACAAATACTGGAAGATGATTCAGCAGTTAGTAGAAGTTGCCCAAGTCTAGGATAATGGGGCCCCTCTCTGGTGGCCATCACAGTAAGGCAGGACAGAGACACCTACCCCATATTGCATTTTCAGCTACTTGGCCCTACTATGTGGAGAAGAGAGAGAGACCCTGAGGATCCTCCCTCCCCCATTGGGTAATGAATCATAGGATCACAAATATAGAGCTGAAAGACTTTTAGAGCAGGGGTTCTCAATCTGGGTTCTGTGTACTTGCTTGTAAAATATATATATGTGTGTGTGTGTACATATACATATATAATATATATAACTATATTTCAGTATAATTGGTTTCATTTATATTCCTATATATTTTGGGGGCAGCTGGGTGGCTCAGTGGATTGAATCAGGCCTAGAGACGGGAGGTGCTAGGTTCAAATCTGGCCTCAGACACTTCCCAGTTGTGTGACCCTGGGCAAGTCACTTGACCCTCATTGCCCACCCTTACCACTCTTCCACCTAGGAACCAATACACAGAAATTAAGAGTTTAAAAACAAACAAACAAACAAACAAATAAATATATTCCTATATATTTTAAAAAGATTATTCTGAGAAGAGATCCATAGGGTTTAACAGTTTGCCAAAGGTGTCCACTGCATCAAAAAGGTTAAGAATTCCTGACTTAAAGGTTTTCTAGCACAATTTAGTCATTTTATAGGAAACTGAGATTGTTGAGTTTCCTGGAGTCGTATTTCTTGGTAAACAGCGGAGGTGGGATTCAAACTTGAATTCTGGGATTCTTGATTCCCAACCCTTTCCACTTCACTACTCTGTAACCTGCTGTTAAGACAGTTTGGGGGCAGTTTTTGGATTTGTATTCTTGTTGTGACTCCCAGGAGAATGTCAAGCTCAGTACTGAAGGTGGATGAACCTTTTTGGAGTTTCTACATATTTTTTTTTTAATCCCAGAATAGAATACCTAGAAACTTAAGTTGTGTTTGCTTCGTTGTTTGGAATTTAGCTGTTGGTTGTATTTGATGCATACTTCATTATTGGTTGAAGGCGTATTTCCAGACTGCTAAAAAGCTTTTGTGACAACTAGAGTCAAATGAAGCATATGCAGATGCCCTAGGCTTTGTGGATTTACCTGACATTTTATTTTGAAGAAAGTACTTTTTGCTGAAATGTTCTAGACTATATTCTTATCTGAACCAACCTCTTTTCTTTCCTTCCAGCATTTCAGGCCCTCAAGTATTGCATTTTCGTCTCTACTCCTTGCATTTCTAGCTGATTTTATTTAATAGCCAAGCCACGTAGGCTGTGCTGTGTATGCTAAAACCCACTACTGTTCTCAGACAAGGGCAGGCTTTCCTGATCCCAAGGGTCCATTCAAGCATATATGATTGTTTCTGTCAGTGATGGAGAATTGTATTGACAAACAGCCAGCCAGCTGTTTTTATTTTAGTCATGTTTATTTGACCTCCCAGCTTAAATGTTCAGGTTTTCTGCAAAGTGCTATAACTGCTTTATTTGGAGAAATATTTTCCTTTTCTCTTCATTCCTTCTTTATTCTGTTGTTCCCTTAGCTCTCTTAAAATGTAAAAAGCCAAAAAGAGAGAAAAGTTTTCCAAGTTGAATTCTCAAAGCTTTAAAAAATGATTTGTTCATTGGAATTGTTCTAAGGATAACTCTATCATGATCATATCTTCAGAGAGATGTGGATCTTGATGGCCCCTAATTTGTTTTCCTTTTGGACACAAAATAATCCGGCTCAGAGTAGGTTCCCCAACTCAGCACACCCTTCTGAGAGCATGAGAATTTGTTCACATTTAACATAGAAAGGCAGTTATTTGTAAAGTGGAGATCTGGCATACCTCTTGGGAAGTATGATTTCATTAAAAAGAGTATTTTGAAAGAATTCATGGTAGAGCATGTGGTTTAGGTTTCTTTTCCCCTTATCTGTTGGACTATGGAAAATGTTTTGCTTTTCACATGAGCAGAGGAGAGGATTTGCCTCCAGCACAATTATTTCTCCATGAGTAAGGTGGAATAAGAGGCTTGAGGAAGCATAGCCAATGGACAGTTCAGTTCCTTATTTGGAAGGTGGTGCTGCTAGAGGACAAATGGTTTGATGTTCTTTGTACACGACCAACCCTCTAGAGATGGGAGTTCTGAAAGATTACCCATTTTGGAATTGTCACAAAGGTGTTTGTTTTCTTCTGTTGGTGAAACACCAGCAGCTCCAGAAGACTTGGCAGCTCTTCAGTCTCAGGGAAGAGGTGGGTGTTCTCTAGTTATGGGGAGCAGGAAGGGGGACTAAGACATGGAGCTATCCAAGCAGCTGTGAAGCAGACCTACGTCAGCCTAGGACACACTGTCCCTGCTTCTGGGACTCATCCTAGCTAAGCTGGAATGTCTCATCAGCTTAGGTTACATACCGTACAACTCCTAGGAGATAGAGATAGATAACTAGCTATATATACACGTGCATTTTGAATATCTATGTATGTGTGTGAATACACACACAATACATATGTGTATATCACAAGTTCATGTCATGTTTCATAGTAAATAGAAGGTTCCTTAAGGGCACAGATTCTTTTTGCTTTTATTTTTCCTCAGCTTTTAGTTTCACATTATGTTTCACATATAATAAACACGTCTTTCATTCATTGAAAATTGTCCAATGGATCAGAGCGTGGTGATTCTTCTGTTTGTGATTCTTCTGTTGGGTTATTCTTTGTTTATAAATTAGTCAGTGGGGACTTATTAAGTATTCTCTACATATCAGGAATAGTGGAAAGAGAGCACAAAATAAAGCAAAACATAGTGGTATGATATTAAATTTATATTTACATATATACGTATATGTGTGTGTCTGCCTATCCATCCATCCATCCATCCATCCATCCATCCATCCATCCATCCATCTATCCATCTATCCATCCATCCAGGCACCATCTATCTATCTATTGATCTATCTATCACTATTCTAAGTGAAAACTTTATGCCAACATTCGACCTCCACTGTGAATAATGACAGTTTTGATAAATTGACTTAGGGGTGTAGTCACCTTTCCAGTTGGAAACTATATATAGGACACCAGGTTATTTCAGGACAAATACCAGAAGCCTCCAAACTTGCTCCTGATGTGGAGTAAATTTTGGGTGGTGATTTTTGCATGGAAGAGTCAGAAAACTACCTATTCTCCTGAGCCCTTTCTTGACCTTGACAGTTGTGTAGTTAAGAGTCACCTTCCTTGAAGTGCTTATTCAAGCAATTATTATGCTTATGTGTTATTTTACTATAAGTCTATAGGATAAAAATCTAAATTCCTACTTTTGATATTCAAGGCTCTCCATGATCTGGCCCCAGCCTTTACATACTCTACATTCCTGTCAGACTGGACTAATGATTAGCTCCCCAATCTAAACTTGTTGTATCTTGCCTTTCCATTTAGTCAGGCCTGTCCCCTGTGTCTGAAATTCACTCCCTCATCTCTACCTCTTACTATAATCCTCTTTTTCAAAGCTCAGGTCAGGTGCCTCCTACTAGAAGCCTCCCTTGTATCCTCCTAGCTGAAAAGTATTACAACTGTTGTTCTACAGTCCATTGCCATACATTGCCTTGTGTGTCATTCATAGCCCTGGCAAGAATTCTGATGTCTTAAATCTTTGTATTTTCCTTTCCTTTGCACAGAGTTGGCACTTAGTAAATAAATGTTTATGAAGTGGTTTCAATTAGAATACATGTTACTGCTTTCTCTATGGGTCTGAATCCTGGGGTAGTTTCCTTTTCACTGTGACCTGCGAACCAACTAAATACCAAACGGGCCCTTTGGAATGTGTGTTCAGTGCCTGGTAGAGCTGTTCAAATACATCTGAAGCATATTGCTATTTCTGCAAGCCTTTGGAAGTTCTTAAATTGCAGCTGAGGTTCATAACCTTTAGAACTGCATAATAGTAACTGCTCTATTTTTTCCCCTTAGCCTTAGTGGAATGAATGGTCACTTTATCATCTCTTCTCAGAGAGGATATGAATTAGATGTTTTCATTTGACTCCAAGAAGTTGTTTTCTGAAAACCTGCTTATCCATTGCCTCTTGATACAAAGATATGTTTTATTACTAGAAATTTGGGCAAAATAGTGTAGTAGGCAGAGTTTTACATGTTTTACAAGTCAGGAGACCTGGTTTGAATCCCTACCTTGGCACCCCATAGCTATGTGACTATGGACAGGAACATCAGTTTCTCCTTCTCCAAAATGGGGCTAATAATAGCACCTTCTTCGTAAGGTTTTTAGGAAGCTCAAATAATATCTGCAATGCTCTAAGTAACCTTTGAAGCAATATATAAATGTGAGCAGGTATTACTGTGGTAATAGTTGATAATTATGTAAATAAAATCTTCTGAAGTTGAATCAATTTTAGAGATTTCATTTTAGGGTTTTTCTTTATATACAGAGCAGACAGAGATTGGATTATGATTTCATGATGAGGAAATAAACTCCTGTATATGCAGGTTGATACAATTCCTACAATTTAAATTCTTAGAGAGATGCTTTGAAGATTGAGACACTTGTATTTATTTAGGGACAGTCATCTAGGATGTATCAGAGACAAGATTTGAACCCAAGTCATCCTGTACTCACAACCGCGTGACTGTCCTTTATACCATGATTTCTGAGAATAATATTGACTCTGGTTCTTTAGTAAATTTGTTACATTTGTGTCTTGCTTATAGCTGCCATTGAGGTGAATTTTAGTTCATTTTGGCAAGTTGAAATATGACATGTTTATATTTACTAACAAGTGTTATAAAGGAAAGAGACTTTAGTGAAAACTAGCAAAAGACTAAAACTAGGAATTAACTTGTAAAGATGTTCTTATTTCATGAATTTGTTCCTCTTTCCTCCCTACTATCACAGCTGCACAGAATTCCTTGGTTGGAACGGACCTCTGAGGTCATCTAAGCTAATCCATAATATATAACTTTTATTTATGTTAAGTATGTTTTGATGCATAGACAGTCATTACAACTTTGCCTACTTTCCCACTATCTCCTTGCACCATTTGGATCCAATATAAAATCTAACAAATGCTTCACATTCTACGTAACATCTTCAGTCAGAATGTTACCTTTGGGTAGGGAATATGCTATATAAATAAAAGTAGGAGGCCAAAAACAAAAGACAGCCAACAGTTTAATGTAGCAGTTAATTAGCTTTATGTATTTAAAAAAAATGTTTTCATCAGGCATGTAAAAAATACAACATTTCAAGCAATAAACATTTACTAAGCACCTACTGTGAGCCAGGTACTGTGCTAAGCCCTGAAAGCCTATAAATTTACCCCCAAAAGCAATTTTATGACAAAAAAATTCCAAGTTAACAAGTAGCTAGAACTTTCCCACCACCTCCCATAATCCTTCTCCTCTCAAAAGAAATGTATTTGTTTAGGTTAGAAGATAAGACTCTTCTGGAGTTCTTTGGGTGAATATTTGAATATCCCTCCACATTTAGAACTCTATAATCAGGACCATTTGTGTTCCTTTTATGAAATATTGTTTTCCTTAGGTCAACCCTGCATTAGTGAGAGTCCTGGAGTTATTTGATGAATTACCAGGTATATCTTAAACAGAAGCTAAATAACCATGTCTAATAGTTTACAGTCTGCCAATTTCAGGTTTCAGGCAGTATTTTACTTACTCTAGGAAACACCTTGCTAGAGGTGAAAACAGAACTATAAAGTAATTTAGACTTAGGATAATCAGATTTCTTTCAATATGAGGTAGAGTTTTGTTATTTTGTAAATATCAGTGGTTCCCAAACTTTTTTGGCCTACCGCCCCTTTCCAGAAAAAAATATTACTTAGCCCCCTGGAAATTAATTTTTAAAAAATTTTAATAGCAATTAATAGGAAAGATAATGCACCTGTGGCCATCACCGCCTCTGGCTTGCTGCAGCACCCACTAGGGGGCGGTGGCTCCCACTTTGGGAATCACTGATCTAGATGAAGATAAATTAAAAAGTCAAAGGTTTTCCAAGTGAAACTTCCAGGTGCACACCTGTTTAGGGCTCAGTGATTTTAGAATTGTTTGTAAATTGTTTGGGGGTAACAAAGTCCCTTTGCATCCCATTTTGCAATTACAGGAAGCACAAATGCCTCAAAGTAAAGAGCGTTGATCTAGTGGAATTGGTGGATTGTGAGTGAAATTTCTTCTTTGGAAAGTCTCCATTCAATATTTTTTAGGTAGGGAGAAAAAAGCAGGTTTTTACCACTTAAGCCTAAATATCAAAGCTAATGACTAATTTAATTTAGTTCCTGGAAATGTTCAGCCATTTAATGTATCCATATCAAAATGTATGTTATTGACTTTAAAATCAGGTTAGAGAAAGAGGACACTGAATTGAAATTTGTTGGAGAAATTTGAATCCTGATTTTTTAGAGAGTGTAAGAGGCTATGTTTCATACTCTGGGTATCTTTATCTATGTAAGGTTTAGATTCAGTTTATTAGACATTAAACTGTAAGCTCCTTGAGGACCTGGCTAGCTTTTGCCTTTTTTTTTGTATCACCCCTGCTTAGCAAAGCAGTTAGATGGTACAGCAGATGGAGCATCAGGCCTGAAGTCAGGGACACTTGAGTTCAGATTTGGCCTCCAATACTCATTAGCTACCTGACCCGGGGCAAGCCACGTAAACTTTGTCCCAGTTTTCTCATCTGTAAAATGAGGATAAAAATAGCACTTATCTCTCAGGGCTGTTATAAGGAACAAATGAGATAATAATTGTAAAGCCCTTGGTACACATTAAATTTTATTATAAATATTAACTATTATTACTGTTATATGATGTTTGTTGACATGACAACTTGAACAGACATTTGCAAGGGCAAAAATGGAACAGTTCTTGCATTTGAGCTTACATTCTTTTGGAGCCCTATGATATATTCATGTGACACGAGTACAAGAAAATTTGAGAAGGAAGATAGGAATAAGGACTTCCCATAGGAAGTAGCATGAGATCTGGGTCTAGAAAAGAGCGCAGGAATCTAAGAGGCAGCATTGGAAATAATGTTTCAGAGTCAAAGGGATGGAATGTGCCAAGCAAAGAGGAAAAGGAAGAATGTCAAATTCCTGGAAAAGTAAGTGGGCCAGTTTGATTTGACCATAAAAGTGGTCAAGGGAAGGAGAGAGCCAAGTCTGGAAAGGTAGCTAGGCATCAGATCATGGAAGGTTTTAAATGCTGAAGTTTTTATCCAAGACCTATTTGGGAGCCATTTTTTTTGACCAGAGGAGTTAGATGTCGGTGACATGGATGAAGATCCCACAAAAGAACCCATAATCAGACAAGAGAACCAAGACAGCAGAGTCACAAAATTCCAAAGAAGAGAGAGTATCCCCGAGGAAGAAACAAGATGTCACATGCTTTATGTTGGTCAAGAAGACTGAGGAAAAGGCCATTAGATTTGGCAATTAAGAGATCATTGGTAATTTTGGAGGGAATAGATTCAGGTGGTATGTGGGATGTGAAACAAAAGACAGAACTGAGATTATGAAACAGATCGATTGGAAGAATGAGGATATCCCCACAGAAACTTGGAAGTTTGGAGAAGGGTTGTTTAGATAAAATGAATTTTAGACTGCTTATGTTTGAGATACTAGTGGGTTTTGGGGATGTCGATATCTAGTAGGAAAGGATGACTTCAGGAAAGATGTTGACACACACACACACAAAGATAGATAGATATCTCTATATAGATCTAGTTAGATAGATATGAGTTACAGAATTATTTACATAAAATGCATTTGGAAATATCTAATCATTTCTTGGCCTCTGTTTCCTCAACTGTAAATGGAAGGGCTTGAAATAGTCACTTTCTATGGGTCACTTTTAGCTCATAAAATTCTGTGAATTCTAGCAATTCAGAAGCTTGAGCAAGCTCACTGTTGATAATCTAGGATATCCTGTTCACATTTCAAACAAGAATTATTCACATCATTTAATATCCTGTCCTAAATGAAATAGGAAATAGATTTGTGGTTTTCTAGTTGAGGGAAGGAAATTTTTGATGTGAGAGCTAGGAAGATTATTTTGCCACAGTGAGAGTACAGAGATCAAAGTAGAGCTATTCCAGGGCTAAAATATTTGGGGCAAGCACTGTGTAATTCTGTATATACTTATAAATGACAAATTATAATATTTCTTGGGCTTGATCTTATTATGTTTCCTACTGAACTGAGTAGGATTTGGAGGCAAAAGACTTGGGTTTGAACCTTTATTGTATTAATAATTAATGGATTATCTTGGATTTAGCACTTCACTGGGTTTCCCTTTCCTAATCTATGAAGTTGAAGCTGTTTGGCTAGATGATTCCTATGAAACAATTGTAAATGATTAGTTCTCAAGAAGCTTCTTTTCTATTGTGCAATGCTGCACAAAGATGGATAATTGTAATCAGAACACATACAAGGTAGTTAAATGGTAACATTGGTTTAAGATAGAATATTATTCTTGAGCTGGGTCTTCATGTATTCTAGGCAGAGGAAAAAACTAGTTCTAAAGGAGTTGAGAGATAAAGTGTCATGTTTGAGGAATAAAAGGAAGGCCAGTTTAATTGGATTGTAGAGTGTAGAAAAAGAAGTTGAATGAAATGAGACTGGAAACATGTTGAGGCCAAGAGTTCCCAGACTTTCAACTATCATCTCTATACAGATGACTCATAAATCTGTATATCCAGCCACAATTTCTTTCCTGAATTGTAGTTTCACATACCTAGCTGCCTATGGGTTATCATAGGCTTTTCTAACTAAACATGTCTAAAACAGTTCAGTCTTAGAGAGTTGTCTGGGGTACACAGCTAGTGTGTTAGAGAGGCAGTACTTGAAATTGGGTCTTCCAAAGCCAGCCCTCTACTACCACTTTGTACCTCTCAACTTTGTTACATGGTAATGTTTCATTGTTTAAAGGTAATAGGAGAAGGAGACAGCAGAAGATAAGATGGACAGATAGCGTCATGGAAACAGCAAATGTGAACTTGGACAGATTTTGAGAGACAGTGCAGGGTAGAAGGGCTTTAGCAAGTTATGGTCCCTGGGGTCATGAGGAGTTGTATGTGATTGAACAAACAACAATGATGTTTAATTGTATGAATATAATTTTGTAATTAGCTTTCTTTTTATTCAGAATGTTGACTTCATCGAAAGAAAGAATACCTAGTAGGGAAACCCCATCTTGGAATATTCTTTTCAAAGTGTTTATTTTTTTATTCTCAATTTATTAAATGCCCCCCAAAAGGAGCATTTTCATACAAGTAGAACAGAAAAAAAAGGATTATGTGTGCAGATGTGAAAGTCATAAATAGATTAGTCAAGCACTTAAAATAAGATTTTAAATGAATATATTTTTGTACAAATTATGCAAAACCAATATTTTCTATTAATTCTTAATGAAAATGTTACCCTGGCAGCAAGAACAAGGAGAAATATATGATCTAGCATTTGGGGGAATTTGTCACAGGTCTCTGACAAGTGTTCAGTCTTAATGACCATGCATCTGTTGTTTGCCCTCTGTGGAATGATTTTTTTAAAAAAAGCTACACTGCTTCTGATCATAGCTTGACACCAAGACACTGTGGCCTGAGTATTTACCACAAGATTGCAAGATTTCACATTTGATTTTAGTATTCTAATATTCAATTCTAATTCAAACAAGCATGGTTATTGACATATCTAACTCTGGTAATCAGAGCTGATAAGGAAATACAATTTCACTTACCTTCATACTTTTATTGCATTCTGATAGTTCATGAGGTTCCCAAGTGAGCTTGTGGTTTTGACTGTCCAGCGTAGGATTACTTGTGGGTTCATATTTGTGATGTATGGTGTGTTAGCAAAATTAAGTGTGTGTGGCTTTCATATCCCTGGTGCTTGATTTAAAGTAAATCATTATTATACCCTCAGGGATAGTTTAAAATACTCCTCATAGGAGGAGAATTTAAATTTTTCTCATATTCATGGTACAGGCATGTTTTGAGTTTTTATTATCAACCATTCTGTTCTATTTAGATTAAGATTTATTTGAAAGGTACATAAAAAAAAACACAACTTAAATCAAGCTTTAAAAGTCTAGTGAGGTTAAGTTGTCTCTTAGATATTTTAGCTTGTGTCCTGGGATACAAAAAGGGGTCAGATTCAAACCAACAGACATTTATTGAGTGCTTATTGAGGGATTATTAGCAGTTGGGGATTCAAGGACAAAAAAAAATTAGCCTTACTTTCTAAGAGTTTAATTTATACATACAGATATGTTGATAAAAGGTCATTTGAGAAGAGAACACTACTGAGAGAATTAGGCAGGATTTAGTGTATTTGGGAGAGATTTTGTGGAAGGATTCAATTCAGTTAAATAAGTATTAAGCACCTACCATGTGCACATATCAGGTGCTGGGATTCAAAAGCATAATTGAAACATTCTCTTCCTTCAAGGAACTTATGCTCTGTAAAGAGAACACAACATGTGCAAGTTTAAAAGGTGCTATACACTGAATGCCATAATACTTAGCTTCAAATCTCAGTTCTTTTAAAATAGATATATATATATATATATACACATACATATATGCAAATATATGTATTATTTGTATGCATATATGTGTGTATGCACATATACATGTATGTCTATATATTTGTAAGCATTTATTAACTCTCCTTCCCAACTCTACCCCAACTGAACAACTTTTTGGTAAAGGACAAAAAATAAAACTCAAAAATATATCTAGTTTAGCAAAACAAATTCCCACATTGGCCATGTTCAAATTTATTTCTCGTTTTGCATTTTAAGTCTTACCTTTTCTGGCAAGAGATTGGTGGACTATTTCATCTTCAGAGCTCTGTACTTGTATCTTTTCCTATCATTGCTTTGATCAGAATTCTAAAGTCTTTCGAAATTATTTTTCTATATTATGTTGTTATTGGATAAATCCTTTTAGTTGTGCTCGCTTTTTTCTGCATCAGTTCACAAAGATCTTTTTTCTCTTAAGCTTTTACAGTGAGATATTTAAGTCAAAGGTAAAGGAAAACAAACATAAACTTTTTTTCCCCTATGACCTCAGAAGTATACCCACTTGGTTCCACCTTGATCTCTGGGGAGAGGAGGCTTAGCTTAGCTCAGTTACTCTATAATCCTAACCTTACCATGTTCTTGTCCAGACGCCAATGACTTGGGCCTACAAAGCCACCAATGTAGATTTTTCCTTGTTCCTCAGGGCGTCTGTGTTGGTTGCAGACTCAGACTTTGGAACACCAGAATGCTGAAGAATTCACACATAAAGTTAGAGGCTTTACACTTTTCATCTGAAACAGAAAAGAGCAAATGCAAAGGCTAAGGACCAAGACCCTGTGAGCAAAGGAATTACAATGAAGCAGAGAGAGAGTTCATAGAGATTTTCAACTGTCCAGTTTGTCATTCTACCATGGCATAATACTCTTCTATTGAATTCATATGCCATTACATTTATTATATTCCATTATATTCATAATTTTTGTCAATGGCTTTCCATTTTTGGGGGTTACTACTAAAAGAAAAAGGAAAAGGATTTCTATGTACAAATACATGTTATTTTTGTATGTATAGGTATCTTCCCTCTTTCTTTGATCTCAGTTCTTTAGGCGGAGTAGTTGTATAGCTAGGTTAAAGGGATGTATGTACAGTTTGCTAACTTTGGGGACATTATTCCCAATTGCTTTCCAGAATTGCTAGACCATGTCAGAGTTCCACACAGCTCACTAATTAGCCTTTCAAGTCTCAGTTCTCCTTTTTATTATACTATTTGATTTTGGATAAGGCGTTTTCCCTCTCTGGACCTCAGTCTCCTCCCTTGTAAAGTGAAGAGATTGTACTGGATGACTTCCAAGGACTCAGAATTCTAGCTTGTAATGTCATAGAAGGAGAGGAGAAAGGAGAAGGAAAGATTTCACAGGGGAGGTTATGGCATTCGGAACTGAGCTTGCTATGAATAGAGTGACCAACAAATATGGCTCAAAACTAGAATTCAGTTCTCAGATTACAAATAACTGGATCTTTGCTGTACATATCCCTAAAATATCCACAAATCATTGAGTATTTTTGTCATGTGTAATTAAATGATTACAAAGACAATGAAAATTTAGGAAGAGAAGAAGATAGGTTATAAACAAAATTAAAATCATCTTAAAAATTAACTGGATGAAAAAAAAATTAACTGGATGCTCTTAAAAAAAAAACAATAAAACCTTACCTTCTATCTTAGAATCAATACCAATCAATATTGGTTCCACAGCAGAAGAGTGGTAAGGGTTAGGCAGTAGGGTTAAGTGACTTGCCCAGGGTCACAAATCTAGGAAGTGTTTAAGGCCCAATTTGAACTCAGAACCTCCTGTCTAGGCCTGGCACTCAATTCACTGAGCTACTTGGCTGTCCTCTAACCTAGTACTCTTTTTTTTTTTTTCAACTCTTACCTTCCATCTTGGAGTCAATACTGTGTATTGGCTCCAAGGCAGAAGAGTGGTAAGGGTAGGCAAAGGGGGTCAAGTGACTTGCCCAGGGTCACACAGCTGGGAAGTGTCTGAGGCCAGATTTGAACCTAGGACCTCCCGTCTATAGGCCTGGCCCTCAATCCACTGAGCTACCCAGCTGTGCCCTAACCCAGTACTCTTAATGATGGTTGAGGGAGAAAGGGTCAATGCTACAACACCCTGTGTCGGCTGTATAAAATGAATTTTTCCCAGGACTATGAGAAATGAATACTACTCATGGCCCAATGTGAAGTTCTTCATGATTCTGATATCCTAAGAATTAAAATTGTGAGTAAAAGTCTGCCTGGTAATATATTTTCTGGAAATTCATCTGAATTCTCACTGCTGCCACGAGAGTATCCAAAAGCTATTGTAACCTTCTCATTTACCCATAGCATTCTCTAGGTAGATAAAATGATAAAGATCAAAATAACCTAGTTTTCAAAGCTCTACACATTTTGGGAACAGCTGACCTTTCCAACTAGAGTTCTCCTTCCATTTCAACAGAACTACTCATTCTCAGAACATATTCCAGGATTGCTTATCTCTACCTCTGCCATTTCATCTGCCCAGAAAGTCCTTCCACTATATGAAGCCTTTTCATATTCTCTCTCAGAAAGAATTGATTTCTCCTTCCTCTGGATCAAGTTCTCTCCACTTGGAGGGAGAAAATTGTTCACACTGGATTTATTTTGACACAGTACTAGACTGAGAGCCAAGAGTTTCTTTTCTCTTGAATTGTTGCTTTATTTAAAAATTATCATATATTTGTTACTCCTCTTGCTTCCTCCCTCCTCTAGCTCCTCATTTATAAGCTCTTCCAAGGGAAATGGACATTTATATTTTCTACAGTATACCTATAGGGAAAATTTTCTAAATGAAATAATATTTCAATCTTGAAAGAATTTCCACTTTGTTTGATATTAGAGAGAAAGGCTTAAAAATTGAGAACAACAAAAAAATGCCAACTGCTAGTTGGGTTACTGCCAAATTAAGGATTCTTAACTTTCTGATAGTAAGACTTGTGAATATGATTTGGGGATGCCATCATTTTCTTGAGTAAGTCTTGTAGTAGCTTTTAGCTTTTTTTCATGGACTGTCAAGGAAATGTATTTTTTTATATTAAGCCCGCTTCTGTTCAGATTTTTGGACCCCTGCAGAGTCTCTCTCATAAACTCAAAGGCAAATGAAGAAATACTAATTATATTTAATAAAATCATAACCCAGGTTACTAGATAGTCATTGATGCATTCAATGAGCATCTGCTTTGGATAATGAACTGTACTTGGTCCTGGAAATGCAAAGATAAATATGAAACAGATAACAATAAGAGGGTGAAATGACTTCTCCACAAACAAATATTTGAATAGTGAGACTCATACAAGAGAGAGTGAAGTTAATGGAAATGAAAGGTCTAGGCAAAATGCAATGATTGAGAATTACCCAATGGAGGGTTGGGGAAATAAGAAAAATAAAGCACTTATTAAAAGCTAACTTTGTGGTAGGCACTGTGATAATCACTTGGAATACAGAAATAAGAAAACAAGATGGTCCCTCAAGGAACTTGCATGCTAATCGGGTAAGACAACATAAACGGGGGAGATGGAAAACATGTAAGGAGGTACCTACATCAGGGCAAAGCAGCATGTGTGGAGAGTGAGCTTTATGACTGGGATTTCTGATGATATAGTGGTTCTAGGCAAGGACTCATCAATTATTGGGATTGCTTTTGGGGGAAATCATCTTCAGTAGCATAGGGCAACTGATGTGGAGAGCAAGCTCTGGAAAGTGAAAAGAATTTATGAAAGATTTCATAGAAGAAGTGGCACCAGGTCATACCATATCATCAGAAATTAAAATTGTCTTGGATCATAGTATTGTTGATTACAGATAAGTCTATCATAGGTCGATCATTCCACGGTATTGCTGTTACTATGAATCACCAGATCCCTTCCCCTCCCTGGACCTACTTGTACAAAAATGTTTTATGGCTGCTCTTTTTGTGGTGCCAGAGAATTGGGAATTAAGGGGACGTCCATCAATTTGGGAATGGCTGAATAAATTGTGGTACTATTGTGCTGTAAGAAATGATGAACAGGATGATTTCAGAAAGATCCTGAAAGACCTACATGAACTGATGCAGAGTGAAATAAGGAGAACCAGGAAAACATTGTTCACAGTAACAGCAATATCGTGGAATGATCAACCTATGACAGACTCATCTAGAATAGACAATACTAAGATCCACGACAATTTTGAGGGTGACAAAGAATTCTATCCAACTCAAAAGAAAGAACTGTTGGAGTCAGAATGCAGATGAAAGCATACAATTTTTCAATTGTATATTGGGGTTTATGTTTTGGGGTTTTGGTTTTATAAGATTACTTGCAAAAATAAACAATATAGAAACATGTTATACATGATAATACATGTATAACCCAGATTGATTGCCTGCCAGCACCGGGAGGGGGAAGGGAAGGAAGGGAAGGAGGGAGATAAGTTCAATCATATAATTTAGGAAAACTTGTGTGGAAATTTGTTTTGGCATGTAATTGGTAATTAAAAAAAGATTCTCCCAACCAATGACTTGCCCTAGTTACATTGGTTTTAATTGTTTTAAGGCTTTTCATTTTTTGTATTCCAGATTATTTTATCTTTTGTGAAATGATCTTCCTAATGCTATATTTAATTTCCTGCCAATTTTGCTATCTCAACTTTAGTCATCATGTATTTGGAACATGTTCTTTAAACTGTATTCTTTGAAACCTTTGTATTGTCCAAGATGTGATTTTAGAGTTTTTGTGCCACTACTATTTTTCTAGGGAATAAGGATCTTTTCTCTCAGGGTATGAAGAAGAGATTCTTGGCACAGTATTTTATATTGCTTCCAGAAATTATCTATTACATCATTGGATGATAGACTTAGCAACCTCAGCACTCTTTCAGTCAAGTCCACTCACTCTCTAGATGAGGCAAGGTCACCTGGGTCATAAAGGCAAGAGCTAGAATTTGAACCTAGATTATCCAGCTATATATCTAGCACTCTTTCTACCCCTACACAATGCTACTACAGTACAAAGTTGCCAGGCCCTTTAAAAGATTTTCGACTTAAGCTTCATAAAAAGTCAGCTTGAGTGCTTTAAATTACTTGAGTGAAACAGTTTTAAATATTGCTCTCATACTAAAATATTATTTTTGAACTTGACCTCACTGTACAATGGATTGAATTCACTGTTGAACTGATGGGCAAATGTGACAGAAAGAAAGTTGGTGTAGAGTGGAAAGATTTAATGAAGCAGAGAAGGGAGAGTTAATGTAAGAAGCTCTTAGAAAGAGAATCATAGGCTTTCCTCCTAAATGTGGCAGAACTAGGAAGTTGTGGTGATGTTTGAGGCTGTGATCTCATTACTTCCTGCTGAACAGACTTTCCCTAGCTTCTGCCAGTACTGCTGTTGCCTGGCCAAATCCAGCATTGCCCTGAGTTCAGAAAGTCCCTGGTACCCCATTGCACCAGGCAGACAAGAAGGATGTAGCAATATTTTTGCTTATTTTGTTGGAATAAGGAAATGGAATGGATGTGAGATTATTTTCATTTGCCATTTGGTTGTAAACGATGATAAAGGGAGAGATAAAGGGGAGAAAGGAAAGCATATATATTTAAAAAATGTATTCCCAAAGTTCTTCAGGACAGAGTTTGTGTTTTAAACTCTGGACTGTGTACTACATCATACAATGAAGAATATGAAACTATTTAAAATAAAGTGTTTGGAAGTCGTATTTCCATTGAATCTCTCAACCTTCATTTTGAATGAGATTAAGTTTTAAGAAATGCATTAGAAAAATATATGATCAATTACATAATGTGATAGAGTTTTGGTATTAAAAGATCACTCTACTGCAAATATGAATAACATGGAAATAGCTTCTGAGCAATGATACATGTATTAACCCAGTGGAACTGCTTGTTGGCTTTGGGAGGGGAGAGGAGAGAGCAGGAGATGGGGAAGGAATCATGAATCATGGAACCATGGAAAAATATTCTAAATAAAAATTTAAAAAAAAAAGGGAACAGCTAGGTGGACACTAGCTCGCAGAATCCTGGGTAAGTCAGTTGACCCCTATTGCCTAGCCTTTACCACTTACTCTTCTTGCCTTGGAACCAATACACAGTATTGACCATAAGACCAAAGGTACGAATTTTAAAAAAGTTTTGACGAAGTTACTCGGGATAGTAACTAAAATTCTATCGTTTACTGACTGATAGGCAACCTCAGCAGACCCCAGAGATATTGTCCATTATAGTTTGTTGTCAAAGAGTTTCTATACTGGAATTTCCTACATTCATGAAATTATGGCTCAAACCACCAAAAAATTGTTCAGAAAGGGGACAAAAGTAGAGCACAGTGATTCTTGGATATTTCTTTCATGCTTAGTAATACCAAGTAACAGATGGCTCAGCTCCATTGGGAATGATGATAAAGTCCAGGGCATAAGGTGTGATATATTTGAGAAATATAGTGATTGACCAGGTATAACTAAAGTCACATTAGTGATTCATTATGCATACGTATGTATATATGTAGTAAAGGGGTAAAATCGCCTTTAATATGAGTAGTTTTTCTGTCATAGGGAATATAATAATAATAGCTCATATTTAGATGATGCCTTGGTGTTTCCTTTCCTCAACATAATCCTAGGAAGTATGTAGTGCAAGGACTGTGATTTTAATTTTACAGTTAGGAAACTGAGGGTCAGTGACTTGCCTTTAGAAGACTGCAGCCAGGAAATCTATTAAGGGTGTGATTTGAACCCAATTCTCTTGCATCTTACTCAGCACCTTCAGCTATACTGGACTGCCTTTGTTGCTAGCTCAATGTTTTGTAGCAGGTTTTTTGTTTTTAAGTTTTATTATTTTATGTATATAACAATATAACATTACATATCATATATAATACATAAGATCATATATAATACATCATATTAACTGTTATTACAGTCTTTTGTTTTCATAGTAACTTTGTTGCCAGTATCAGAGTTAACTCCTTCACTGAGTCAGAGCCATTCCTTACGCGAGGATTCCCTAGCAAAGGCAGAACTAACCAGTGGGCCCAACCTTAAAGTGCCATATAAATGTGAGCTACTGCTCTATGCAAATATTCTCCCCCTTTTCCTTTTCTGCACCCCAAGAAGGGAGGGAGCTCTGTTGAGGCATTACAACTCTGGGGCTGAGCTTAAGTCATGATAATTATAGAGTTCAGTTTCAGTTTTTTGTTCCTTTTGTTGTAGTTATTCCGTATATTATTTTCCTTTTTTTTTTTTTTAACCTCCATCTATATCAGTTCATACAGGACTGGTTCATTTTAAAATGAGAAAGCATTTGGGTAATTGAAAATTCACTATTCCATGACTAAGAAGGAAGAAGTTTTTCAATGTAGAGAGCTATAAAGAATCTTGGTCTTACCCATCCCATTTTACTCTTGTCTACTAAAGTAAGTGACTTGCTCAAGGCCAGACAATTAGTTGGCAAGCCATGATTTAAACCCAAGACTTCTGATGGCAGAATCAAGAGTCTTTCAGCATACTGGAAAGTGAATTAGCTGATCTCATATTTTGTTTCTTATGTAGACTTGATTAAAGTCATCCAATTAAATTTATTTTAAACCCATATTTGATAGTTTTGTGAAAAATAAACTTTCAAGAATACCTATGTTAACACTCTCATACAATCACCATATGTCCAAAATTGTTAGACATTATGACTATAGAAGAATATAGCATATTCCCTACCCAAAGATATTAATTTATATTCTAACTGAAGATGTTATGTAGAATGAATAGCACGTGAGGCATTTGTTGGATTTTATATTGGATCCAAATGTTGCAAGGAGATAGTTAGAACAGGCAAAGTTGTAATGACTGCCTATGGCTAAAAATATTCTGAGTCAGGCCTAGAGACAGGAGGTCCTAGGTTCAAACCCGGCCTCAGCCACTTCCCAGCTGTGTGACCCTGGGCAAGTCACTTGACCCCCATTGCCCACCCTTACCAATCTTCCACCTATGAGACAATACACCAAAGTACAAGGGTTTAAAAAAAAAACAAAAAAAATTTTTTTGTTTTACCCTCTGCAAATGCAAATGCCCTGAATTCTCTGATTACTTTGCCTGGTGTGTGCAGAAAAGATCATAGAGTCATGCAATGTCTGAGCTGAAAGATGGTCAATAAACGTTATGAAGTGCCTGCTGTGTGCCAAAAAGTGGGGATACAAATACACTCTATTGGGGGAAGAGAGCCCACCTAAAGACCATCGAACTTAGCATTTTCATTTTTAAAATGAGATTACTATGTCCAAGAGACGTGACTAGTTAGTACAAGATCATATTGCTTGTAAGAGAGACTTGAATATCAGCTCTCCTCATCTTCAATCCAAAATTTTCCATTATTTCATGTCTCTTGATTTAGTGAGATTCTTCCCCAAATCTTTGACCTATATCCAGCCATAGTCATACTCCAGTTTCTTCTTCTTTTTTTTTTTCTTTTTTAATCCCTTACCTTGTCTTAGAATCAATACTGTGTATTGGTTGCAAGGCAGAAGAGTGGTAAGGGTAGGCAATAGATGCTAAGCAACTTGCCCAGGGTCACACAGCTAAGAAGTGCCTGACGTCACATTTGAACTCAGGACCTCCAGTCTCTAGGTCTAGTTCTCAATCCACTGAGCCGCCTAGCTGTCCCCCACACTCCATTTTCTATAGTGATACAGCCTCTTATCATGTGCTCACATATGTCCCAATAGAAAGGCTTATTCTTATCCACATATTTATCATAGAAATCTTTTTGTTCTGTGACCATGCTGATATTTCATTCTCAGCCTTTCCTCCAGACATTCCAGATTGTCTCATCACACTGGTCTATATGACATTATTGGTTCTATTGTTATTATGCCAAAGTCCTCTCTGCATCTGTCTTCAGCCCCAGTTTCTGTAAAGCTTCTGTTTAAACTCCTTCGTATTGTGCATGGTAGTTTCTTAGATCACCATCCTAGTAACCCACATTCTCATCCTTAGAATTGTCCTTGGATTTTACCCCCATATCGTGTCAGTTGCCAATTCTTGCCCATTTTATGGCAATCTCCAAGACCATCTTTATCCTCACACAACCAACAACAAAGTTCAAACCCTTACTAGCATCTCTCACCTGGACCTCTTTTTTTGCAAGCTTATTTTTTTAGCCCCCACATTTCCAAATACCCTATGTGTCTCTTATATGTGTATTATTGTTTCCATGTAATTTCTCTCTCTGGAATGTGGTCTCTTTCAGGAAAAAGACTGTTTTTTTTGCCGTTCTTTGTATCCCTCCAGAGCAGGGGTCGGCAAACTTTTTGGCCAAGAGAGCCATAAACGCCACATTTTTTAAAATGTAATTTCGTGAGAGCCATACAGTGCTCACAGTGCCGCTCCTGTAACAGCACCTGAAAAAAATGGACTTTATGGCTCCTGCAGAAAGAGCCCTATCTGGCCTTCAAAAGAGCCAGATATGGCTTGAGAGCCATACGTTGCCAACCCCTGCTCTAGAGCTTAGCCTGTGCCTAGCATGTAATAAATACTTAAATGCTTGCTGAATTTACTTGTTAACTTTAAGCTATGGAGGATTATGGGAAGATAGAAGTAAGAATAACCCAATTAAATAGCTTACACGTATTATCTCATTTGATCCTTAGTTCTGTGAGGTAGGTATTGATATTATCTCCATTTTACAATGAGGAAACTGAGGCTGGGAGAGGTTAAGTAAAAACTCAGTCTGCATTGGTAGAGGGCATACTAACCTTGCTAAAACCGTGGAACTATCAAAGTAACACTTTCCTAGGTACTCCTCCCATCTCAAGAAAAAAATCAACTCAAAATATTTTGAAAAGAGAAATAAACATTTTAAAGAAATTTATATTTTAAATGGCATTGCTAAACATGACACAACTAATATACATTGTTATTAATATTAAGTTTGCATTTAGCATAGTATGTGGCACATAGGTGGTGCTTAATGCATTTTTGTTGACTGATCGAATAATATTTATAATTTAATAATGTTAATTTAATCACAAACTGTCTATAGTTCATAGTTTTCTAACTTCCATGAACTTGGCTATATGGTTCGAGAGCAAAAACTAATGGAATGATGCAATGGCTAACTTTAAAAGAAAGAAGACAATTAGTTATTAAATTGATTGGCACAGATTAAAAGTTTCCTGTTCTGTAAATCAAAAGAATTGGGTTCTAGCTCTTGCTGTATTCCACTGTGGGAAATTTCTCCTGAATCTGTTACTTATAAGTTACTTAACTTGTTTCTTCTCTAAAGTGAGGGGATTTGGTTGGAGCAGATGACCAGCTGCCCCTCCATCCCTTAGATTTGTGATTTTCGATGCCATAGAGGTTCACTAATGAGTGAAGTGAGGGCTGGCATATCAAGGTAGGGAGAACCTGAGTTGAGCTTTTGGAGCAGTGGTGTCAAACTCAAGTAGAAATGGATCCCTGCAGGCTACATGTTGACTTAGAAAACTGCAAATTTAATATGATCTTTTTTCTACTGTACTTTTAAATTTTGCTAAACATTTCTCAGTTATAGGCAGAACACAGCCTCAGTATTTAATACCTCTGCCTTAGAGGGTAAGTTTGAAAAATAGCCTTAGAATCACCTTTCCTCACATTACTGGCTCTACAGGTAGCCATGAATTCTAACTTTTATTATTACTTTTGACAGTATTAGCTAATACAGTCATTGACCTGTACAGAGAAAGAGACTCCAGAAATGAAAATTTTTTCAAGAGGGCTAGAAGCAAATCTGGGTTGTCCTGGCTTCCAGAGCTTGCTGACAGTCATGATTTGATTGAATTAAGCATAAAAATATCTTTTGCATTAAAATAACTAAAACCATTCCTTAGACCTTATATTTAGTATTCAAAGAGAGAAAGTATTCAGAGAGATATGGGAGGAGTGTGTGAAAAATTGATTTCTCCAGTAATTTTCACACTTAAAGCTCTAGGTAAAATGCTTCTCTTTAGCTCACAGACAGGAGAGGCCAGCCACACAGCTGTGATTCTGGTCTTTGGTCAGTTAAAAGCTATACACATCATTCTGGGAGATATGGTGGTCATTTAGAAACTTGGAGCTTTATGGTCATTTAGCTGAGTTCATTTTTTCCCTTTGCTCGTGCAAAAAAGTACCAGCAAATGCTTAAAAAATTAGACACTAATTTGCTCAGTTAAACAGGTACTTTCCTTTGGATTTCTCTTTCTCCAGTCAAATCCCAAGAGTCAGTTTCAATGTAATTGTATAAGGCTTTAACCAATTTTGGCAACTTTGTGGAGGAAAGGAATAAGCTAGTCTTTTTCTCATGATGGTATTTTTTCCCATGGTTTTTGACATGGGAAATTCCAATCCGTATTTTTCCCCCAGCTATGCTGCTGGTCCCTCTTGCATTGGCCATGGGCTGCTGGCATTCTTGTCATAACCATAGTGTTAGAGTAATCCAGTTCTTAACTCTCCAAACCTGCAGTGAATATGCAGGAAATCGTAAATATACACTTTTTGTGATTTAATGTACAAGTCTATATTAGCGATTACATAGTGCCTTGATTTACAACACAGAATAGCTGGCAAAACACATATCCATTTATGGGCGAATCTAATTCAAAGTGCCCAATTTTTAGAAAACAGGACTTCTGTAATTTGTAAAAGTCATTTTAATTGAAAATCTCTTTTTCCTAAGGATAATATTCTGAATATGGATTTTCTTTTTAATCAAAACTACAATAATCAAAACAATAACTTACATGCTTTAAGACTTTTGAAGTTCTTTGCGTGTACTTTCTCATTTGATGCTTATAGTCCCCTTCTGTTCAGCTCCACAGATATTGTTATTTCCAAATTACAAATGAAGAAATTGCTACCCAGAGAGATTAAGTGACCAGATAATAAGTGTTGAAAGTGAAGTTCTAACTCAAGGGTGTTCTGATTTCAAGTCCAGTTTACATTGCCTCTCAAAAATAGACATATTTTACTTGTATAAATTGATTGATTTATCTTATACCTTTAGAGAGTAGAATTTGAATTTTAAAATATCCTAGGAAAGAAGTTAAAGTATTATATTAAAGTTTGTTGTGGTTAAGTTATTTCAATTGTATGTGCCTCTTCATGACCCCATTTAGGGTTTTCTTGGCAAAGATACTGGAGTGATTTGCCATTTCTTTCTCTGACTCATTTTATAGTTGAGGAAACTGAGGCAAACAAAGTTAAGTGACTTGTCCCAGAGCCACATAGTTAGTAAGGGTCTGAGGCAAGATTTGAACTCTGGTCTTCTTGGACTCCAGGCCTTGTGCTTTTTCCACTTTGCCATCTAGATGCCTGTATTATGCAAGTCTGTGTTTTCTTGAGTTGGGACAATTCCTTTTTCTATAGAAAAACACTCAAATTGTATATTGATATCCTTGAATTAGGCAAATTTGTGTGTGTTGTGTGGACATATATAGCATGGTGGATATAGAACTAGCTTTGGCATGAGGATGATCTGAGTTTAAGTACCTCTTTTTGATAACTTGAAATTCAAAACTTAAATTCCTTCTTTTCGGTGACTTTTGTTAATTCCCTTAAAACCTTAGCCTTGTACACAGTTTTCTGAGACTTGTAGCACAGCAGCTGGAAGGCATTGACAGCTGAAGTTTCCTCGCTAGAAATTTCACTTCTCCATTGAAAAATCATATCCTATGAGGCAGAGTACTTTTCAGAGTCTAATAAATATAATAAATGATTGTTGCTCCCACTCCTAGTGCTTTAAGGTTTACAAGATGTTTTATAAATATTATTTCATTTAATCTTCACAAGAAGTTCAAGGGACTCAAGTCTGCCAGTGATTTAGAGAGATGTCCATCCTAAGCATGTGAAGGCTTCCCCTGAAGGGTATTTGGTGGATGAGAATAATTTGGTCCATTTACCAAATTCTAAGTAGGCACTATGGAGCATTAGAACTCAGACATCAAAGATACCAAGGTCATCTACTACATCCTGGGCCATCATCTTGACTTTTGTCTTGCCCCTGGACCTCTGTGACTTTAAAAGAGAGACCGAGGCTGATGACTTCTGCTTCACTTAAATCCAATTGGCATGCAAGTCAGGATGACACTCTGGTGATGTCATTGGCCCTCTTCAAAATAAAGGATGAACACCAAATTCTAGAGCCTATGTTTGAACCTAGGTTTTCAGGCTCCAATTTATGGCCCTTTTCACTGTACCTGACATCTAGGTTCTGTATTACTTATGTATCATTTAATTGTAGCTGAGGAAATCGAGTTACTCAGAAGAGAAGAGGATGATGAATTTCAGTCATCCAGATGGTTATAGCTCTAGTGGGTAGAAAACAAAGTCCGACAAAGGGAATGAGTGGTGCTTTAGGTTTTGTCTCTGGGGACTAGAACATTCTTCCCTTTGCATTTGCTAATTTATAAGTATTTATCATGAAGTAACCTTTCTTTAGAACAATGGAGACATGATTTAAAGATAAAGTTAAAGCTTTTTCAAAAATTGAAATTATTATTACCTCTCCTTTTTTTCCAGTAAAGCACCCTTATTTATTTTATTTATTTATTTTTAACCCTTACTTTCCTTCTTGGAGTCAATACTGTGTATTGGCTCCAAGGCAGAAGAGTAGTAAGGGAAGGCAATGGGGGTCAAGTGACTTGCCCAGAGTCACAGGGCAGGAAGTGTCTGAGGTCAGATTTGAACCTAGGACCTCCCATCTCTAGGCCTGGCTCTCAATCCACTGAGCTACCCAGCTGCCCCCATAAAGCCCCCTTTATAACCCTTCTCTCAGAGCCTACTGAAGAACCTAGTTCATTCAAATGACCAATACATATCTTACATAATGTGTACTTTTCAGTGGGTGTCTGTAGTTGCCATCTTTGAAAAGAAGGGAAAGATGAACAATTTTACATCTCTTCTTTGTGAGGTTAGGGTAGGTGGTGAATCAAAACGATCATCATAATTTTCCAGCACTCACTTTTTTTTTTGTAGTTGTTGGTGTTCAAAAAAATACACTTTTTTAGTTGACTTAATACAACAAAGAATTTTTTTTTAAGTATCTGCCATCCTGTTTGAGCATTATCAAATGAGAAAGCACATCAAAAGAAGTTGTTATCAAAATACCTGGCCAAATATCTGCTGAGGAAAGAAAGTTTCACCGGGAGTTTTGCATGGAAACTGTTAGAGCAGACAACATTCTTAGAGATTTTTATATGGACATGGGAAAGGCCAGGCTCTTCACACAGCTTCCCTTTCTTTCCCTATAGATCCATTCTTCCTACCTCCCTTTCCCCAGTTCGAACCTAGCTCCTTGTTTTCTCTGTTTTAGCTCTACACTTTGCCTGTGTTGAATTGAGACAATAAGGTCCAGTGATATCACCTGGCCATGAATATCAAAGGGTACAACCTGACCAAGAAGATATTCAGGGATGCAATCTGACCAGGACGTGGGAGACCTAGATTCTATTCCCAGATTTTCCATTAACTCACTTTGAGGCTTCTCTGAGTCTCAATTTCTTCATTTCTATTACTCACCTTTCAGGGTTGTTATGAGTAATGTGGTTTAAAAAATAAGACTGATTGCTGTGTAATTATAATAACTAAGCTTAGCTCTAGAGAAGAGATGATAAAACGAAGCAGGGTGTAGTGGATTGGGCAACTGTACTTGGAATTAGGAAGAGCTGGATTCAAATCTTGCCTCAAACACTAGCTATATGCCTTTGGGCAAATCATTTCATCTCTGTTTCATTTTCCACACTGATAAAATGACCTTCGAAGTCCCTTCCAGATCTAAATCTATGACCTTGCATTGACTTCCCTCCCTATTCAGAGGTGTGGGTTATTTTATGGATGTGTAATATTGCATATATTTTCAGACTCAGTGAATATACTGGTTAGTTTTGCCGAACTGCTTTTATCCTCTCCTTTTTTAATTCTGTGATTTTCTGTTTAGGGAAGGGTCGAGCAAGATATTTTTGGAAATAAAAGAAATGTAAAAATGGAAGATAAAAATGATTTTTAAAGATGAGTTTCATAGGACTAAATGATTTTTGGATCCCAGCACTCATTTAAAGATCTCATGATATTCACAAAATAATATCATTCTGAGAAATATCATTTAAACGCATGTGACAGATTGATGAGTATTTGTATTCATTTTAATAAAGTCTCTAAGGGTTTGCTAAACTACTTGAAAATGATTTCTTCTATTCTTGGTTTTGATTTTTTTAGAAAACCAAGCTAAAACCACAAAATCATGACAGTTTTACAGGTGAGATTTTGAAGTCTTCAGTGTGTAGACTGGCTGGAGAAGAAGGTTAGTGTTAGAGCTGATGACCCTCAGCAGCTGCTGGTTCATGAACTCTTGCTGTCTTTGTAGATGAGTTATAGCCTCCATCCAGTGAGTTTTTTTTAGAAGCTCAGATCTAAGTTGTGCTATATTTTTGGACATTAATGCTTCACTTGTTATTTTACAGAAGAGTACAATCAGTTTTCCCTCTAGTTACGAGTTGTGAGGAACTGACTAGAAGGCTTTCAGCAACAAACTTAAATGGAGGGTAAGCATCTATGCACAATTTAGTGTTGCAACCAAATAGACTAACAATGATAATAATAATAATAATAATAATAATAATAATAGTTAGCATTTACATAGTGCTTATTATATGCGAGTATGCATAGTACTTATAAGTGCCAGCCACTGCTCTAAATGCTTTACAAATATTACCTCATTGGATCCTCACAACAACGCTGGGAGGCAGATGCTACTCTTATCTCCATTTTACAGTTGAGGAAAGGGAGGCAAAAAGAGCTTAAATGATTTGCCCAGGGTCACATAGCTAATAAGTGTCTGAGGCCAAATTTGAACTCAAGTCTTCCTGACTCTAGGCCCAGCACTCTCTATCGCCTAGTGGTGTCTAAAAATTCATAATAAAAACTCATTAACGAGATGTTTTATATGTATATGTGTATATATATATAATAAAAGACATAATCACTGTGTACTTTGTAAAACTGTAAAGTTAGGAATGAGAAATAGTACAGGGATGAAGACTGCAGGACCTCCCTGTTGATTAAACCTTCCCTCAGTAATAATTAATAATAGCATTAATAATAAGCATGCATATAACCCTTTAAGGTTTGCAAAAGACTTTCATAGATTATCGTATTTGATTCTTACAACAGCCTTATGAAGTAGGCACTGTTATCTCCATTTTATAGAAGAGGAAACTAAGGCTGAGAGAGATATAGAGCCTTGCCTAGGATTCCACAGCCAGTAAGTGACTGAGGCAGATCTTTTATCCTCCATACCTTCTGTACTTCCCTTATTGTTCCTTGGGACACGGAGAGATTAAGGGACTTGCCAAAGGATTCACTAGTTAGAGGCTGGTTCTAGGTTTTCCTGGCTCTCAAAACTCTCCATCCATCCTGCCATGTTGCCTTTACCTCTGACCATAATTTTATTTAGTATAACTAATTTCTTACTAAAGTTATTCATTTATCAGTTAACAAACATCTATTAAGAATTTATAGTATGTTCTATAGGACTGGAGATTCAAAAGCAAAAATAAACCAATCACTGTCTTCAGGGAGATGGAAAGTAAATACAAGAGTAATCCAGATGAGGGAAGGCATTGTTAGCATCTTTGGTGGATGAAAAGATCAGGAAAGTCCTTCTACAGAAGGCAGCATTTGGACTGAACTTTGAAAAAAACTAGGGGTTCTAAGAGGCAGAGATGAGAAGAGAGGGCACTCCAGGCATGAAAGAAGCCAAAGGGAAGAAGATGAAATGTTTTGTGTGAGGAACAGCAAGAAAGGAAACTGATCTATAGAGTTTTCCAATATCTAGAAATCAGTGTGAAATAGTCAAGTCCCTCAGAAACCATCTATAATTTAATCTTCATCACATCTTTACCTTTGAGATAGAGATTCCCCAAGAGCCTCTTTGTTCCTTTTCTCCTCACAAGTGAGAATTCCCATGCTTCTCATATTCTCTCATCTTTGACAATCATCTCCCCCTACTTCCATCTCAGCCACTACCACCCAGAGTTCTTTAAACAGTGTACTCTGCTCACCTCTCCCCATTCTCCAACCCTGAATCTAGATATGACAGTATTTCCCATCTAAACTATTTGTCTGCTCATGGAATGATAGTGAAAGTCCATATTGTGATTGGGGATTGGGCATTGGGGAGAACTAGGTTTGGCTAGAAGTTTTAAATGATGAAAAGGTCAGTTTTTTAAAAAACATGAAAATACCTATGGGAGGTTAGAAGAGTGAAACAAGCAGAACTAAGAGAACATCGCATAGAGCAACATAAATATTGTCGGAAGAATGATTTGTGTATGTCCACCTCCAGAGCAAGAATTGAGAAATAGAAATGAGCAAAATATAATTTTATATATACATGTCTCTTTTTGTCAACTGATGCTTCTTTAATGAGGGGAGGGAGAAGAGAGGGAGTTACTTGAGTATTTTCATGCAACAAACAAATGCTTTTTAAATTCTAAAATTATAGATTTCTCAGAGTAGAAATTAGTGTGAATGAGGTTTAATCAATTTATAAATGACTGAAAGTATTCTCTGTGTATAGTGTCTTGCACATAGTGCTTTGTAAATACCGATTGCCTTCCTTTGCCTTCACTTTTTTTTTAGATAACAGAGAGCCACTTTGCTCAAAGACATGGGTGTGTGAAAGGGAAGAATCTCATGGTGTGGTGGGTGCAAAGGCTACAACAAATGGAAATTTAGGGGCAAATTCACTTTAGAGACAATTAAATTCATTATTTGCCTACGGTGGCCTGTGTTAACGTCAAACTGTGTGCCAACAAGTAAAAACTCTGCAGAAAGGTATTTTAAGTCATGTATAGTTGTGCAAACATGCAGGTAAGAGAGAAAATTGAGTACAGTAACTAGTGGAGTTTTTTTTTTTTTTTAAGTACCACTGTATTCGAATTCAGTGGAAAGCTGGTATATAGCTAGTGCTAGGAAGGAAAGAGAAAAGCATTTATGTTAGTAATTAGTATGACTTATGCTTAATTTGACCCAGTAGCCTCCTTGTTCAGCTGCTCTCTTACGTATTTTGCATTTGTAAAATATATGTATAGTTACTGGGTGCCATATAATATGTATTGGACATATTGATGACAGAAAACTGTGGCTGCTTCAAACAAATGCATACTATTCAAGCTTGCAAAACCAAGTAAAAAATGAGGTCTTCGAATATAAATGGTGACCTCAGTGTCTTTCCTTAACCACTGAGAATTTACATTCTGTCTAGTACCCAATTAGAAAAATAGAAATGGATTTTTCTTTCTGGGCTGCAGTGGTTGGAAGGAGATTCTTCCTGTGGGTATATGGAGCCAATAGTTATGTTTGTGAGATTCTTTGTGTTTTTTTTTTAAACATTTTTCTAAAAATTGAGATATTTTGTTTTGAGATAGTAGATATTTTCTAATAAATACTTAGACAATTCCCTTGCAAGGTATGTTTATAGATTATTCACAGAAAGGAGGTAGCTGTTCTTTAATAGTTTAGTAACAATGCTGATAATTTCTTACATTTTTAGGAAGGGCATTATACCTTTTTTTTCTGTGACATAGCAGCTCTCACTAATTTTTTTTTAATGATTGGCTCAGTATTACATGCTTTAATCTTTGTGGCAAGTGGGAAAATTGTGTGTATGAAGAAATGGAAATGACAAAGGTATTGGGAAATGCTCCATATGAGGAAAGACCAAAAATAAATTAATAGTTCAGGAACAGCAGGTTGAAGGGAATCGAAATGCCAGGCTTGTTTTCATTTTTGCCAAGGATGCAAAAAGTGAACCCTTAATTGATTCAGGTGGCATGTTAGTTAGATGTAGTTAAGGAACTTTCCCTAACAAGTGTTGTGAAACATTGAAATAGATTACTGAGGCGCATCGACCAACTTCATGAAGGAGATTTTCCTTTTTTATTTTAGAAAAAAATTTCTTTTATTTTTATTTTTACTATATAGTTCTAAATTCTCTCCTTTCCTCCAATCCTCTCCCTGACCAATTAAAAAAGCAAGCAATATTATACCTGTTATATATATGAAATCATGCAAAACACATTTCCACATTAGCCATGTTGCACCCTACCCCCAAGTCAAGAAAAAATAAAGTCAAAAAATATGTTTCAATCTGCCCTCAAAGTCCATCAGTTCTCTGTCCAGAGTTGGATAGCATTGTTCACCATGAGTTCTTTATAATTGACATGGATAATTGCATTGCTAAGTCTTTTTTTTTTTTTTTAAATCTTTACATTCCGTCTTGGAATCAATGCTGTGTATTGGCTCCAAGGCAGAAGAGTGGTAAGGGTAGGCAATGGGGGTCAAATGACTTGCCCAGGGTCACACAGCTGGGAAGTATCTGAGGTCAGATTTGAACCCAGGACCTCTCTAGGTCTGGCTCTCAATCCACTGAGCTACCTAGCTGCCCCCTCCTAAGTCTTTTTCACAGTTGATCATTATTACAATATTGCCATTTCTGTGTACGTCGTTCTACTGGTTCTGCTCACTTTACTTTGTATCAGTGCATATAAATCCAGGTTTTTCTGGAAACTATCCCCTTTTTCATTTCATATAGCTCATAGCATTCCATCACAATCAGATACCATAACTTGTTTAGTCATTCTCCAATTGACAGACATCTGCTTGATTTCTAATCCTTTACCACCACAAAAAGAGCTCCTATAAATAGTTTTGTACATAGAAATCCCTATTTTTCCCCTTGATCCCTTTGCGGGATAAACCCAGTAGCAGTATTGCTGGCTCAAAGAGTATGCATAATTTTATAGCTCTTTGGACATAGTTCCAAATTGTTCTCCAGAATGACTAGACTAGTTCACAATTTCACCAGCAATGCATTAGAGTTCTGCAATGTTATGTATAGTATTAGTAATAATGCACCAACAGTATATTACTACATTCCCTCTATCATTTGTCATTTTCCTTTTCTGTTGTGTTGGCCAATATAATGAGTGTAAGTGGGTACCTTGGAGTTGTTTTAATGTGTACTTTTCTAATCTTTAGTGATTTAGGACATTTCTTTATATGGCTATCAATAGATTTGATTTCTTCTTGTGAAAATTGCTTTTCATATCCTTTGAACAATTTTAAAATTAGTCTTTCTATTGGGAATGGGGAAGCTGATTTAGGGAGACCAAGAACTATGATTGGCAGCAGGATGAGTGGTCAGAACATAAACACAAGCCTTTGCTGTACCAGAGAAAAAACAGGAGTTCTATAAGAATTTAAAAGTATGAGAGCCCACAGTGTGGGAAAATACTTAAAGGAGTCAATAATTCTTGGCAAGTCTTGAGCTTTGTTGAAAGAACTTGCAAACTTCTGCTTTACATAGAAGAGAGACATTTCAGATGGAGGAAGCATCACAGCTAAGTGTGAGACGGAAAAGAACTTGGTAAATTTGAGGGAACATCTAGTAGAAGACTTTTGCTAGTCTGAGGGATTGTGTAGGGAAGTAATGGTGATCAGCTCTCTTGAACTTGTTTAGCACTAACTACCCTTCTGTTCCAGAGCAGTTCTTCAGTGAGATGACCTGCTTCGGTCTCTTGGTGATAAAACAAGATCCCACTAAGGGAGGTGGGGATGACGTTATTTCTGGTGGTTAGAGTTTTGACTATGAATGGACTAGAGCTAATTCCATTTACACAATAGTGAGTGCACCACAACTAAGGGAGTAGTTAGGTAATACAGTGAATAAAGTGCCAGGCCTGGACTAAAGAAAGGTCATTTTTCTGAGTTCAAATCTGGCCTCAGGCACTTACTAGTTTTGTGACCCTGGGCAAGTCAATTAACCCTTTTTACCTCAGTTTCTTCATCTGTAAAATGAGCTGGAGAAGAAAATGGCAAACCACCCCCCCCACACACACACACACACACCTTTGCCAAGAAAACCCTTCCCTAATGGGATCATGAGACACAACTGAAAAAACTGAAACAACCACAGTTAAGCAATATACTTTTGCTCAATAGACACCAAACAGTTCTAGAAATCTGAGCTCCCATTTATTACCTTCAAAGTCTCCATGTTTATCTTATGCAAATCCGATGCTGGGAAACCGGCAGGACTTTGGCCACCTCTACCATGCTCTAAAGTCTGGAGGATGGCTCAAGAGGATTGAGTCAAGCAAGAAATTCATTCCATGGAAAAACTGAAGGGCTCCTTTATTCTTAATTTTGCTGTGAAGTCTTGTAAGCTAATGGCTACCTGTGTGGTGGACTCCTTAGATTCTGGGAAACAGATAAATGCCTCCGACTGAGTCAGCCAAGAACAAGTTCTTGTATGTATGAGAACAAGACCTAAAAGTTCATAAAGTCAATCATGAAGTAAACGGAATGCTTTCTGTCTCCACCAACCGTCACCCCTTTTTCTCTCTTCTTCATTAGCCACTAACAAGTGTAGAAGTGGGAGAGGAGGTAGCAGGCAGTGCCTTGCTTCTCTAACCAGTCACTCCCATTATGGGAAGTGGGGAAAACTTATGAAATATCCTTGACTTGTGACCTTTTCAATATAAAAAGGTAAAGCTAGGAAGCCATCTTTCATGCTGCACCCCCATAAACTGGTCTTATACTACAAGCAGGCGCTCTGACAACTAGTGGAGGCCCATTCTGAGCTGCAGAGAGGAAGACTTTAATTATCCCCGGAGGTCCTAGATGACTATAAAGAACAACCTTCCATAAATCTCCTTTGATACATAAATTGTGTGTGTGAGTTCTCTTCCTCCTCCTAAATTGTATAAATCACTTACCTAGACAGCATGTGCTACTAAGCAGTAGAACTAAAAATGGGTAGAAGAAATGAATCAACTCATCTTTTTATGTATGCCTCTAAATGTAAACTAGTTAAATTTGCCCAACCAAGTACATGCTGAAGAAATCTATAGTTGTTGTGAGACAATCTTAATAGTATCAAACGACAGTTTTACGAAATATCTCAAGGAAGGGAAGATACTAAAAGAATTGGAAAAAATATCAGACAGTATACTACCTGCCCCCAAAAAGGCATTCATGAGGACAGCAGTAAACCCGCTATAATGTTTTTACAAAGTTTCTAGAGAATGACCTACCATGATCCAAGATAACTCTTGACAGAAATATGAGAAAAGGGCAGGCAGATTTTGTAAATTATTTTCTATAGCAGATAATATCTTATGGTCACAAAATTGAAAAGTACAGAAAATACAAGACCTCGTTATGTGTGTTGATAGTATTACTACCTTTTCACAAGCAGATAATTGACTTCCCCAGACTTGCGCAGCAAGTCTGAAACTAGATTTGAACTCAGGTTTTCTTGCCTTCAACCCAGAGCCCTACCGGATACTGTGCCACATAGCTACCTTAATATAAATTTCATTCCTTGGTGGAAAGCTAATTAGAAGTGTTAGGAGGCACTAGTACTCTTGGCTGAGGTAGAACATGTCTGCCTGCCTGAGAGTTCATCCTAGATTTTGTTTATTTTGGAGTATTCCCCTCTTTCCTCCTCAAACTCTGGTAAAGCTTGGCTTCTCTGTAAGGGTAGTAGGTAATTTGGGTTTCACAACAATTCATAAAAGTAGGTATTATTATCCCCATTTTACAGCTGAAAAAACTGAAATTCAGAGAGATGAAATAACTTAGCCAAGGGCACACATCTATTGATCAGGAAAATTCAAGCTTCAATATAAAAGAAATAACTTCTTATAAAGAAAGCTTCATTCCCACATGATCATGGCATAAAAGTAAATTACTGGTATCTGTCAAGAAAGTACTTTTTATTTCTTATAAATCTCAGTACCTCTATTAAAAATATATTTAGCTTTGCCACATTAATTCCTATTTTAGTATCTCATTTTAGTTCAACTCTTTGCATTTTCCCTCATTAAAATATGGAGTTACTGTCATCAAAAATTATTTTTAAAAAATTAATCAACAAGGGGCAGTTAGTGGATAGAGAGGCAGGCCCAGAGACAGGAGGGCCTTGGTTCCAGCCCAACTATAGACAATTTCCTAGCTATGTGACCTTAGGCAAGTCACTTCACCCCACTTGCCTAATCCTTATTGCTCTTCTGCTTTGGAACCTATATTTAGTAGCAGATCTGAAGCAAAAAGTAAGGAGTTTAAAAAAATCATTTAACAATCACTTAAGTATTTACTGTGTTCTAGACACCATGCTAGAGGGTGAGCATATAAAAACAAAAATGAAACAGTGCCTGCCCCCTTAGCTGACATTTTGTGGAGTAGATAAATACAAAATAATTTGAGAGAGAAATACTAAGGGGTCAAGAAAGGATTCATGTAATTGATAATGCTTTGACTGAATTTGGAAGGAAAGAAAGCATTCTCTGAGGTAGAAGTGAAAAGAGGAAGGACCCATAGAAGTTACTGAGATCACCACATGCAGGAGCAATTCTGTATATTCTTCTAGTTTCTTTTATTCTAAATCTTTTTTAAAAACTTACTTTCTGTCTTCCTAACAACTTTTACAGCAGAAGGGCAAGGGCAAGGCTTATAGGATTAAGTGACTTGCCTACAGTCACACAGCTAGGAAGTGTCTGAAGCCAGATTTGAACCCAGGTCCTTCCATATTCAGGTCTGGTACCCTATCCAGGATGCCACCTTAGCTGGCCCTTATTCTAAATCTTTTATGGTAAAAAAAATAGATATTCCATGGATGCTTGAAGAGAATGGAATGATATACATGTCATTGAAATCTATTCCTTGCTGTTTTCTTTATGCAGTGCCAGGTTTATTCTATACTATGTAGGTACAGTAAATAGTGTGTACAGTATTATTAGGGAGGTAAGTTTATGTGTTGGTTTTTTTTTTTATCTTAACCTTTTGTCTCTTTTAATTAACCCAAACATTTGCACAAGCCTTTCTCGTTAAATTTAAGATAAATAGTTTGCAGCAAATTCCACTGATCATTTTTGGAGTGCTTATGGAAAAGATTTAGTTTGACAGTACCTTCTTGTCTTTATCATTTCCCACCTTGTAGCCCTAAATTGAAACATTTTTTATTTCTAGAATCTTGAACAAAGGTGTTTTGGTCAGGATATGATTTCTTGGTGAGCTATTTTCTTTCTTTTAGCTTTTCATTATATATATATATATATATATATATATATTTTTTTTTTTTTAATTAAACCCTTAACTTCTGTGTATTGGCTTCTAGGTGGAAGAGTGGTAAGGGTGGGCAATGGGGGTCAAATGACTTGCCCAGGGTCACACAGCTGGGAAGTGTCTGAGGCTGGCTTTGAACCTAGAACCTCCTGTCTCTAGGGCTGACTCTCAGTCCACTGAGCTACCCGGCTGCCCCCTTCATTATATTTTTAACTTAAAAATCATAAGTCATTCTTTCTCTAAAATATTAGGATCATTAATTTGGAAATATTGATAGAATAGTAAATATATTCTTTCCTCATGGCTTTTTCTTAAACCAATGAATATTAATAATGTATCTTAAATAGTAGAAGTGTTATTTTTATCAGAAAGTGTCATTTTCTCTTGCTTCTCATTTTTCATGTCTCACTATTTTTTTGTGTGAAACTTACATTATTTTTCCTCTTAATTATTTTGATATACATTTGTTTGCTTCTTTTGGAGCAAGAAAACACTCAGTAAAATGGAAGCAGATCAAACCAAAAGTATGAACAAAAAGGAAATTTTATTGGACAAGGGAAGACGGGTTTGGAAATTAAGAACCTGTGATGCCTACTAATGTCTGGTAGTCATCACAGACAGTTTCCTTCCCATCCTGCTGAGAGATGCTGTAACAGGAAACCCTCAACATCAAAAATAAAATTCAAGTCCCCATGCTATGGGAAAAACTTCTTTTCACATGGTTAGCGGAATTGTAGTAATTGACATAAATCATGCTAGAACTTTCTCAAGGTGTTATTTTTTGAATTCAGATAAATAGACAAGTGTTTGAAATGAGTCCTTAGCCTTTTTGTCATGGGTCACTTTGGCTGTCTGGAAGCCTTCTTCAGAATTGTTTTCAAATACAATACACAGGATTATACGGAAAATCAGTTATATGGAAATCATTATTAAAGTTATAATATTATTTTTAAAAAGTTGACAAAGCCCAAGTTAGGAATCCATGGTTTAAAGAAACATTTTTATTATTTATGTAAGAGCAGGGGAAAATACGTTTCACTCATATTCATTTCCCTTTTGCTAAATTCTGAACTTTCCATATATATTCATAGGCCTGTTTCATAGCAATGACATGTTTATTGTTAACCATTTCACCACCTTTTATGTAGCAGAATAAGGCATCTTTTCTTTGAAAAGCTTTTATGGTAGTTCAATATAATATGGATGTGTTAAGGAATAATTAATCATCCCAGGTTCATTTAATATTGCTGATACTTTTGTTTCCTACCAGGTATTAGAGGACACTAATCTGTCCTATTTTCCTTTAAATCATGTAAATATAAGGTTATTCTCAATTTGTTGAAGAAAGATACCCCTACCTAATTTATTGCAATGTGTTTATTCCAGCTAAAGGATGGTGGTAAGGCGTCTCAAGCCCATGTGAGAATAGGAGATGTGGTTCTCAGCATTGATGGGATAAGTGCTCAGGGAATGACACATCTTGAAGCCCAGAACAAGATTAAGGCTTGTACAGGCTCTTTGAACATGACTCTGCAAAGGTAAGCTACCGTTTCATTCCAAAGAAGAAACTAATACAAAACAAAACCAGAACAAATCCATGTTGGAGTAGCTTTTTATATTTGGTGTCTGTAGCTCTAAAAGGAACTGATATCATATAGATGATTAAATATTTGTCAGATCAGAAAAAATTGATTGTGTTTGGCCAAACAATATTAAGAAACCACCTTAAAATCTGGGGAGCAGTTGGATTCCATTAACTGACTTTCTGATATATCCCCCCACACACACACACAATTTTTTCCTGGAAAATTGACATCACATTTATATGAAGTAAATCCTAGGTTAAGGTGGTTATTTTTGTTAATAGCTAAGGGAAATTTTGGGGATAAAAGGGCGAGAGTTAATAGTCTTTGCACATTTGAGGTGTCATTGAGGGATTTGTTTAAATAATGGATGATAATGAATCTTTTCTCTCATTCTAAAATTGAAAGTTTATGTTAGGTTTAAGTTCTTTTCCTTGGCTATGTATCATGTCTTCATACCTGCCTGTTTGCTTTCACATCATACCCCTTGTTTTACTACCCAATATCTTATTTTCCAGTCAAAACACTTCTCTGGTTCCCATGAGAACAGATGAAAACCAGATGTTGCCCTTTTTGGATGAATTTCTAACTTAAGCAATTTAGTATGGACTCTAATAAAGGATCCTTTAGGCTACTGAAACACTAACAATCAAGCAAAATCTCATTTCCAGGATTTGAGGAAAATGTTTAACCTTTGTCTTCATGTTTCTGGCTTTATATATTTAAAGGTTAAAAATGTAGAAGCTTTTAGTGTCTAAAGCTATTTAATGTCATCAGAATTATAAATGAATTCTTAAACATTTCCTTTGCCTAAGCACAACTAGGTTGTTACCAAAATTGTATTTATTTAAGAGAATTTGAAAATGAAGAAATTCAGTGGAATTTATTTATAATATTAACCAAAAAAGTTGAAGAATCATCTTCATATCAGTCAACTAATCAGCAAGCATTTATTAAGCCTCTTCTGTATGCCAGACACCTGGACCAGGTCCTACGGATAAAAATGCAAAAATGAAACAGTTCCTGCTACTTGTATTTTATCTGGCGACAACATCAAAGTATATACACGCACGTTTAAAATATATACAAAATAAATAAAAAGTAACTTCATGGATAGTGGAGGCCCTAGGAACTAAAAGAATCAGGACAAATGTACTGTAGGAGCTAACTTTGAGCAGGGATTGGAAGAGGTTCTAAAAAGCAGAAGTGAGGAAGGGGAAGGCATTCATGGCATGGGATAGGGCCTGTCCAAATTTAGAGATGGTACACCAAATATGGAATGTTGTTTGTAAGGAGTAGCAAGTCAATGACTTCGGCTTCAGTGTAGAGTACATGAAGGAGAATAATGTTCAATAAGTCTGGTTAGGTAGACGTGAGCCAAACTGTGAAGGGCTTTAAATGCCAAACAGAGGAAATTGTATTTGATCCTAAAAGTCATAAAAAACCTTTGGAACTTTTTGAACAGGGGAGTGATGCAGTCAGACTAGTGCTTTAGAATTGTCATTTTTTTTTCCAGCTGTGTGGAGGAGGGATGAGAGTGATAGAGAGACAGAGACTGGGATTAGGGAGACCTTCTAAAAGATTCTAGGTTAGAGATAATAAGAGTTTAAGCTAGAGAGAAGGGGATGGATGGATGGAAGACATTCAATACACAAGGCTTGACAACTGATTAGATATGTAGGGTTGAGAAAGAGTAAAGATGACTCTGAGGTGGTGCACTGGGTGGTGCCCATAACAGAATTAGGAGAAATGATAAATTCTCTTTTTGATAAGTTAAATTTGAGATATGCTTATAGGAAATCTAGGTGACACATGACTGAAACTCAGGAGAACAGCTGGAATGGGATAAATAGATCTGGGAGTCATTTGCAAAGAGATAATAATGGAAGACCAAGGAGCTGATAAGAATGCCTGTAGAGTTTTAAAGTTATTTTTCCCCCCTTCAGATTTGAACTTTCCTCTGCTGTCTCAACTTTACTCTATGCCCTCATCATTTACATCAGTACTTGGATAAGAGCAGCTGGTGGTCTTGATTCCAAGAGAATCTTACCCTCTTAAAGTAGAATTTTTCCCTCTGTTTTGACTTCCCTTGGGAGTATATGCCTAGTAGTAGTATCACTGGGTCAGATAGAAATCTACTTTGTTTCAGGCTTGAGCCAGCTGGAATCATTTTTCTTAATTTATTATTAATCTAAACTAAACATTTCTATGAATAGAGAAAGAAATGGTTAAGGAAAGGCAGAATTACTTTGTGACCCTAAAAATCTCTCTTAACAAACCAGTTTTGTTTACAGTTTATTTTACAACAGGTAAAATTTCACAATGAGATAAAATAGAACACCAGAGAACGTTCATTTAATTCATCATACAGCATATTTTGATTTTGATTCATCATATAACAACAGTCAATTCACTTTTGTCACTGCTTTGGTGAATAATTCCTTTTAGGAATTCTCTTCTTCCTGCTCAAGGGCGAATTTGAGACATTTCTTTTAACTAGAATAATTAGAATAGTTGAAACTTATTTTGCTTATTATGATCAAGAAGACTAAGAAACTAGACTTCCTTCCTTTTAGGGCCATGATGGGGACGTTATGACACATGCTGTCTCTTGCCAAAGTTCGTTATTAGAAAGGCAGAGGGTCTCTGGCCCAGCTGCTCCCTTCCCCCTCTCCTCTGCACCCAAGGACATTTTTTCACTTCACCCACCCTTCTGCCTGGCAGAGCACTTCCTCCCTCCCCTTTTTGGGGTTGGGGCAGGGCACTCAGTCTGGGGGGAGAGAGAGGGAGAGGGAATTGACTCGTAGTCTCTAAAAAGTTCGCCATCACTGTTTTAGGATGAAGTGATAGATCAATAAGGGTACATTTTACCAAATTTTTTAATTTAAAAATGCATTTCATTTGATAACTTTAAGTAAAATCCTCCAGGAAGCATTGAAGCGATACAGTTTTCCTAATATTATTTTTTCATTTTTTATTTTGATTTTGATTTTTTCACTCATTTTATTTTCATTATCATTGATGGCATGTCTGTTTCCCATCCCCACCCCCCATCATTTTTTAATTCAAACAATATATTATGGTTGGAAAAGGAAGTCTTGGAAGGCTTAACCTTTGTGAAATATTCAAAATATATCTTCTCTAGCCTTCTGCTTGAAAAGAACATCAGGAGTACAGTGATTGCTAAGTTTCAGTGACAAACTGGATATATTTAATAGGTACTTTGATTAGAAGAGAATAGGAAAACTAGCTATTAAAAGAGTGAAAATGTCAGTAACCTCTTATTTCAGTCTGACTGATTGCTTAACACACTAGGCTTTTGAGGTCTTATACTACTGTACTTCAGCATAAAGGTTACTTAAAAAAAAACCTTACCTTCTATTTTAGAATTAATTCTGTGTATTGGTTTCAAGACTTTCAAGAGTGGTAAGGGCTAGGCAATGGGGGATAAATGACTTGTCCAGAGTCACACAGCTAGGAAGTATCTGGGGCCTGATTTGAATCTAGGACTCTCATTTCTTGGCCTGGCTCTGTCTGGATTGCACTGAGCCAACTAGTTACCCCATAAAAGATACTTTTAAATAACTGGATAAAATATTCTAGTCAGAACTGTTTTTCACACAAATTTAATTTGTTAAAGTTTACTAAAATTTTCACTGTGTTTAGTAATTGAAAAGTTTAACAATTTACATGTATTAGTTGAAAAAAAAATTAAATTCTCTTGATTCAGCCAATATTGATGGGATATTTCTCATGTCTGTCTCCTTCCTCTCTGTTTCTAGTACCATCACTGGATTATCACCACCATCTTCAGGCCCTCATTACCATTTTCCTGGACTATTGTGGTCATTTCCTAGTTCTTCTCCAATTCAGTCTTTCCTTGATTACCATACTAACCTTCCTTGTGCATAAATTTGACCATGTCTTAATGCTCAGAAGTCTTCTTTATTGCCTACTGAGTTATTTGAACTCTTTTGTCTTTCATTTGTCTTCCTGGGCTCATCTCAGACTCTCCTCCCAATGTTCTAGGTTCCAGTTAAACTGAATTTCTTTCTGGACAAAAGACAGAAATGGAGAGGTAGAGAAGCAGCTAAGTAGATATATGAGTCTAAAACCTGCTCAACAATGTTGAAAAGAGGAAGAACTGGATGGAAATTGGCTTCTTGTTTAAGGCTTTAGATAGTTGATAGGAGCACAGAAGCTGGCGATAACGTCTTTAAAAGCTGTCATAGGAACTAGGCAATTTCAATCAGTCAACGAGAAGCATTTATTAAGCACCTATTATGTGCCAGGCACCGTGCTTAAGGGATATAGTGGGCTTTGAACAGGATTAGAGGTGAGGAAGACTGCTTTAAATGAAGCCTTCTTGAACCTTCAGTATGACCAAGAGGAAGAGCAATCTGCAGTTAGCCATGAATTAGCTATAGGAGCTACCAGTAAGAACAAAATTAACTGGGAATATTTTTTTCTAGCTGCCTTGGAAGGTAGGAGAATTTTTCAGCAACATGGAGAGAGTTACTATGTTTATTTTTCTGATAGTTTTAAATAATGGTTTATACAAAATATAAGTGGAGGGTCTTTACTAGAGAAGAAGGTCCAAGGGCTGAAGGAAGATCTTACTATCCTTTTGTTTACTGGGAAGAATTAAGTGGTCTTTGAAAGAATGGAAATGGTCCTTGAAAATGCAAAAGAACCTGAAGGTGCAGAGATGCGTCCTAACTTGTGTCTGATGGGTGAAAAAATAGGATGTGGTATCTCTCAACTTGGAAGGAGATCGTCAGGTCCCAAGGGCCTATTCTTGGCAGAGACTGTAGTCTGTGGCTTATTTAAAATTTGAATCTCTGCTTGGCTTAAGTAAAAAAATATTTAACCCCTTACCTTCCATCTTAGAATCAATACTAAGTATTGGTTCCAAGGCAAAGAGTGATAAAGGGCTAGGCAGTTGGGATTAAGTGACTTGCCCAGGGTCACACAGCTAGGAATTATCTAAGGCCAAATTTGAACTCAGGTCCTCCCATCTCTAGTCTTGATTCTCTAGCCATGAGCCACATAATTGTCCCATTAAGCAAACTTTAATCACTGTTGGATTTTTAAAAATAGAAACTACAATCTTTAGTAGAAACTAGGATGTTGTTTTGGAAATTCTTTTTTCTTAGTAGCATTTTCCTGTGGAACTTTGATAATTTAGGTTATCTTTGTAGTCTAGAGCAGGTAATTAAAGCAAACACACCTAAAAAGACAGTGTTTGAGTTTTGACCAATCAATGTTCTTCTGATAATGTAAATGACTGAATTCTGACTTAAGGGGTTACAGATGTCCTCTGTAGTCTATTTTTTCATATTGGCCTGAATTCAAGGAAACTAAAAATATGAAAAGAGAAATAAATTGGACTAAAGTCTAAATTCAAAGAGGTTATATTTTCTGGATTTAAAAAATTAAACTGATTGAGGGAGATGTAGCTAGACATTAGTTTATGAAGAAAAAGTCATAGATAGCAAACTCTATAAATTTGATATGTCAAAGCTCTGAAAAAAGCTAATGACATTTTCAAGCTACATTATTAGGAATATAATATCCAGAATAAGAGAAGTGAAGGTCCCATTGTGATCTCTCTTGTTTAGAAAGGGCTGAGTTCTTTGAATCTCATTTTAGTACGGATATTGACTAATGGAGCATTTTCAGAGGGGTGGAGAGGGAGAGACTGATGGTAAAAGATTTAGAAAGAGATGCCTTAACTTCCTAGCTGTGTGACCCTGGGCAAGTCTCTTAACCCACATTACCTAGCCCTTACCATTCTTCTGCCTTAGAATCAATACATAGTATAGTATTGATTCTAAGATGGAAAGTAAGGGCTTTTTGTTTTGTTTTGTTTTGTTTTTTAAAGATGCCTTAAGAATATTGCTTAGAGCAGTTCTGGGAATATTTTATCTTGGAAGAGAGAAGGTTTAAAGAGGTTCCAATAGCTCTCTTCAAGCATTTGAAGAATTATCTGGGTTTTGATCTGTGCTAAGGTCACGGGTCTAATGGCATTATATCTCCTTTATATTATAAGCTCTAAGGCATGGGAGTATGCTATGTCTAGCTCTTACTATGTGCATTGTTTTACACATAGTAAAACACTTCATGTTCCCTGGTCCACACTAAGAATGAGGAAACATCCATGAGGTTACAATGCATGTGTAAGATAGCTATGGAAGTGTTATCTTAAGACTATAAATGATTAATATGCTCAAGAATTCGATAAACAAAAACCCAGGGGAATTGCTTGTTGGCTACAGGAGGGGGGATGGAGGAAGGGAGGAAAAGAACATGAATCATGGAACAATGGAAAAATATTTTAAATTAAGTAATTAAATAAATTAATTAATTAGAAAAGAATTCTACAAGCAGTAAATACCATGGGATTTTATTGGTAGAAGTGCTGTGGTTTGAATTTGTCAGCAGAGTTCTTATAGGAGGTGAGAATAGATGGATCCAGGCCTTGAAGGACAGGTAGGAGCTAGATTACTTTGGAGATGATTTTTAATAAAAAATCATAAAAAACTCACCTCCAAAAGAAACAGCTTTCTGGCTGCTACATGGCATTGAGTAAGATAATGAGGGCAAGTCAAGTCAAATCAGCAAATCTTTTTAAGGTGCTTATTATGTGCCATGAACTGGGGATATAAAGAAAGGCTAAAGATAGTTTCTGCTCTCAAGGAGTTCACGGTCTGAACAAATGTGATGAGTACAAAATAAATTGGAGACAGTTATGGTAAGAATGATTCTCCAGACACAAAACTCTTAGACTTCTCGAGAAGCCCTCAGTCTTTTAAGGCCAGAATGGTAGAATTAAATATATCACTTAAAAATATCAAAAGACAGTGTCTAAATCTCATGGTACTTTCTTTTCTTGTCATCTAGTCTCACTTGTTAGTCACCTTTTCTGTGGTGACTGTAGACTTACACTTTTTACTCCCTCATGATGGATTGATTTATCATCTTTGGTCAGAAGGATGAAAAAGATCAAGGCATTTAAAAATTTAAGTACTCTATGCTCCATGGTCCGTTGTTATTAAAGGAGTAATAAAGAACACTGAGTCTGAATTTAGAGGCCCTGCATTTGAGTCCTGCCTTTGAGGCTTACCATTTGTGGCACTTGGGGCAAGGCACTTCAGCTGCTGGCCTCAGTCCTTTTCTCAAATGAGGTTGGAAGAGGTGGCCGCTAAGGTTCTCTGCCAGGGCTGGGTCTATGATGCTGTGACCTCAGGGGGATAAGGCCAGCTAGATGACTAACTAGAGAAACAGAGAGCAGAAAGATGGGGTGACTACCCCATTTGAAGGAGATGGCATCTTTCCACAAAGACTTTTTTCTCTGTTCCTTCTAGTCCTTCCAAGTCCAAATCCTGTAGCTTTAGAATCATGAGAAGGAAATGAGATATTTTAAAACTAAAGCTGTAAAATAGTTGGAAGAACCACACCAGAGGAATTGCTTTGATTTGGTTGACTTCTTGGGACTGCTTGGGACATGTCAAAAATCACATGACTTTTTTTCCTTCTTTTTTTTTTGGAAACTTTTTGTATCCCTTGGTTGGTGTTTCTATTCAGGTATGAAAACTTAGTATGAGCTTTTTAAAGCAAGTTTCTCCATAATCTTTCATAAATCACTGACTTCCAGGGAATTTTATTTTCTACAAATAACATTTGGGATTTTCTATATACTATATCATGGTCCCTCCACTAAAGCCATATTCTGATGCCTCATTGTGGTGTGTAAGTTTTTTTAGGTTATTCTAGCAAAGTGCAAGCCCTGTCAGGGCCTGCCGGGCTGGTAGGGGTTCCAAGTGTGGGCCTGATGATAGACTGGGTGTCTGCTATCTGAGGACCAGCCTCAAAAAATTTGGAACAAAATCTTGATCTACTAGTGTGGAAGGGTTGTGGTCTGCCCCAGGGGAGGGTGAACCCACATGAATAAAGTCACAAATCTTTGAAGTATTGAAATAGACTGTGGTTACTGTTTAACTGTCTATAATAGTAATATACTGTGAGACAAAGGCCTTGTTGAACGTGTCTAGCTTAATTTCAGAAGACTAAAGACAGAAATTAATTTTAAGGATAACTTGACACTACCTGTATGAACTTAGACAAATCATTCGCCGGGCTTCATTGTTTATTTTTATTCCAAATTTTGCAAAACCAAATGAAATAAGCATTTCCATATATATGGGGATGGGGGGAAGAAGACAGTACAGAAACAAAATCACACATCTCATGTGTTTAGCTTACTTTTCTTCATATCTGCATAATGTACACTTACAAGCTCCTCCCCTCCCTTCCCACATTAAAATTAGATATTGTCAATGTGGCTATCATGTACATATAAATTGCCTTTTATATTTCACCTTTCTTTTCATTTCTGGAAGTAACATTCACTTCCAGGATTAATTCTCTGACTATATATAATGTTCTGGTTCTACTCATTTCACTAATTTTTATCTTATGTAATTCTTTTTAATTTTAAAAAAACAGTCTCTTTAGCCTTTCTTATGATGCAGTAGTATTCCAATACAATCCTATACCACTTTTGTTCAGATATTCCCCAATGGATGAGCATCCCCTTAGGTTCCAATTCTTTGCTACCACAAAGAAAGCTGCCCTAAATATTTTGGAACATATGGGTTCTTTTTCTCTTTCCCTGATCTCCTTGGGGAAAAGGCTCAGCAATAGTATTAGTGGATCTAAAGCAGTGGTTCCCAAATTTTTTTGGCCTACTGCCTCCTTTCCAGAAAGAATATTACTTAGCCCCCTGGAAATTAATTTTAAAAAATTTTAATAGCAATTAATAGGAAAGATAAATGCACTTGTGGCCATCACTGCTTTCCTGGATCACTGCAGGGGGTGGTAGAGCTCACTTTGGGAATCACTCATCTAAAGGCATACATAGTTTTGTAATTCTCTAGGTTTAATTCCAAATTGCTCTCCAAAATGGCTGAATCAGTTCACAGCTCCACCAACAGTCCATTAGTATCCCCGTTTTTCCACATCCCCTCCAAAATTTGTCACTTTTTACACTTCATTTTAATAATTAAAATAAGAATGTTGAACTATATACAGACTCTTTGAGTCATGTACTCCTTTGGCAGGTTGAAGTCTATGAAACCCTTTTGTCATATTAATGTTTTTAAATGTATAATATAAAATATATAGGCTCACAAAGAAAATTAATTACATTGAAGTATAGTTATCAAACTATGTTTTAAAAACTTTATAGACTGTAGGTTAAGAGCCTTTGGACAAACTGACCTTCCAACTCTGCTATCCCTTGAACTTACGAAGTTATGCTGAGATATTCCATAATTTTGAATACTAATTGTACAACCTTAGGGCAAGTCCTTTAGCCTCTGTTTTTGTCCCAGGCAATTCCCTAGTACTTATCCACTAAGTCATAGACAGAATTCTATTTCCTTTGGTGGAGAAAGCTCCCATACAAATTCTGATGGATTGAAGCCTTAAAAAGAAGGACCCATGTGCTTCTCTGAGACATTAGTTCATATGAGTTGGGCCAATTCTTAGGTTATTTTTTGAAAATAGGCACTTACTCTGATTTATAATGTTCATTTCAAAGATCTTTAGATACTTTTGGTCTTCTGAGGAACTGGAGAGGATGATACTTAGCTCTTCTGTGCCATTGAGAAAGGTTATTTCAATAAATGGAATAGCTATAGATTTAGAAGGCTAACAATAAGGGCTTTTCTCATCAGTTACTTATATAGCTACTAATGTATTATGTAAGTTTTTGCTAAATTTTGTTAAAAAAGGAGAAAAGTCAGTGAAATATAAACAAAGGAGAAGAAAAACAAAATATTTAATACTAATATGTGAATGTTAATTTGATGCCCACAACAAAATTTCTTCCATCTTAAAACATTTAACTATTCTGTACTTTTCTAATGGAATAAGTGTGAAAGGAGAAAATGGGAGAAGTTAAGTGTTAGCATTAGAGTGAGAGTGTCTAGAGTCTAAAAAGGCTGCTGTTCAAATAGGGAACATGAGTTGGATCATCTCAGAAATAGTTTAGAAGGGTTAAATGAATATAAATTTATTTCCAACTAACTGCTGCCTGCTGCCCTGGTTAAAAATTATTCGCTTCCCAATAATATATGGCCTATCTGGCAATAAAAACAGTGGCAGCAAAGTGAAGCTAACAAAAACCTAGCTTTGTTTATTCTGCTAATCCTTTTGAGATTTCACTAGAGAAGAAATACAACCATAATTCTGTCTTACTGTAGGGAAAGCCAGAAAAGATAAACAAAGAATTTTCTTCTCATCCTCTCCAATCCAATTTAGTTTAAATGTCATGTTTAATAAGCAGATTCCTGACTTCAAATAGAGTAACTAATGTGTATTATGAGAATTTTCTTGATATTATTAAAATATTTTCTGTTTTAATGCTTTATCAACATCAACAATCAGGACTATAGTAATGTACAACATATTTTTCTATGGAGGTAAAAAAAACAGGTTGACTCTTATTTTCATTGCTCTAGACAAAAGAAGTCTTCATATAGGAGACTTCTCCATGTTGGCTGAAGAATAATATCTAAGGGGGCAGCCAGGTAGATTGGGAACCAGACCTAGAGACAGGAGTTCCTGGGTTCAAATGTGATCTCAAACACTTCCTAGCTGTATGACCCATTGTTTAGCCCTTACCACTCTTATGCCTTAGAAAGAATAGCTGTATTGATTCTTACATAGAAGATAAGGATTTTAAAAAATAAAATTAAATTAAAAAAAATAAAATCAAAATCTGTATATGACAAAGGACAAAGGAAATGTTCATAATTTAAGTGGGAAATAGATTATATACTATTTTCTCTTGGTTAAAAATAGTAAAATCTCATTTTTGTATATTTTTAAAATACACCCTTAAATAAAAAACAATAAACAATAATAATAGCTCCTAGCATCTATTGAGCTCTTTTAAGTTTTCAAAGTATTTACATATGTAATTTGATCCTCACAACAACTTTGGAAGGGAGGATCTGTGATTGTCCTTACTTTATAGATACGCAAACTGAAATTGAAAGAGGTTAAGTGGCTTGCTCTCGGTTATATGTAGTATCTGAGGCAGGATTCGAATTCTAGGTTTTCTGATTTGTAACTCAGCTTCCTGTAGAAACAAATAAGAAAATGACAAATCCATGTAGCCTTAACTTAGTATCTGAGTCACAGAATCTAAAAGTTGGAAGTAATCTAAGCAAGCTCTAATGGAAACTTTTATGCCATATTGGGCACATGAGCATCCAGGTTTCAATTGAAGCCCCTTATACTTGCTTTAGGGGGCAGGCATTGTTAGTAGTTTATGTGAAAGAGATTTGGGGTTTTTAGTGGATTGAAAAGGCAGTAAAGGTCTTTAATGTGATGTGGCAAACACATTGCTTTCTGAGGGATTCCTGACCTGGGTTAAGAGAAGACCAGCTTCCAGGAATGAGGAGGTGAGGTTTCTTTTGTACTCTGCACTTAGTCAGACCACATCTAGAGTTTGGTGTTCAGTTCTGGATGCTATGTTTTAGGAAGGCCATTAATAAACAGAGTCTCAAGAGAAGGGCAGGCAACCAAGCTTAGTGAGGACCCCTGAGTAGATCCAAATATAATTGGAATGAACTGGGAGTGTTTAATCTGAACAAGTGAAAACTAGTATGGCTGTGGAGGTGGTACGGAGAGAGTGGGTGTTACTAGATCTTATAGCTGTCTTCAGTTATTTGAATATTTATCGTGTAGAAAATGGTTTAGATTTTATTTCATTTGGCTCAGAGGATTAGAATCAGAAGCAATGGGAAGGAAATTACAGAGAGGAAAATAGGTTTCGTGCCAGAAAAAAGCTCTTCTTAATAATTTTAGCTATCCATAAATGAAATGGCTCTGCCTCTCATCTTCCCACTGGAAATCTTTAAGGAGATATGAGATGACCACTTGTCAGGCAGGTATGCTGTTGGCATTTCTTTATGATCATGAATTGACCTGGGTTCCAACTCTAAAATTCTTTGTGATCCTCTCAATTTGTGAAATTACCTTATGGAGGCAAATAGCAGAGAATTTTATGCTTTTGTGGAATATATGAGCAGCTTGCACATACTTAATGTCAGCCAATTGGGTATTTGTCAAGTGCCTGTGATATGTGCAATTTAAAGCCAAGACATTACGGGGTTACCACAAAATTATTATCTAGTCAGGGAGAGCAAACTAATGTAAACAAGATAACGAATGAAATATTATATGGAAAAATAAGAAATCTGAAAAGAGAGAAGTCGTAGTCTGGAGTAGAAAGGATAGGCTTCATAGCATCGTTGGTATTTTTTCTCACCTCTCACTGCATACCTCAAAACTTAATATATCCACCTATTCTGTCTTCCATCTCCAGTATCAAAAGACCTAGGGGCCTTCCTCCCTTCCAGAGCCAGTCCCTCTGTTTATACTTTTTTTTAAGCTTTATTTTCCATCCTAGAACCAAGGCAGAAGAGTGGTAAGGTCAAGTCAGTAGGGGGTAAGTGACTTGTAAGGGTCACATAATTAGGAAGTGTCTGAGGTCAGATTTGAACATAGGACCTCTTCATTTCTGGACCTACATCTCAATCCACTGAGCCACCTGTCTCATATTTCCTTCCCCTTCTTCTCCAGGATTAGGCTCTTTGCTTCCTTTCCTAGTCTTTTCTCCATTCATTTTCTTCCTTCCATGTGTATGCTTGCTTTTGTTGATCCTATTAAAACATAACAAACCCTTTTCTCCTACCTCCCAGCCCACACTCATTGAAATTCTATCTCTTCCTTTCTCTGCCAAACTTGGTCTGTACTCACTGACTCTTCCTTCTCACCACCCACTCCTTATTCATGCTGGTGCAGTCTGGCTTCCATCCTCATCCTTCTGCTGAAACTGCTCTCTGAATCCTCTAATCAATTGGCCCAAGTGGGAGTTACTATGAAGATATAACTGCTAGACCTATAAAATACTTTGAGCCACAGAGAGGAAATCCTGCCACTTTGGAACCCAGAACTTTGGATTGATGAGAGATCTAGCCCAATCCAGATTAAGCTCTGCTCTCTGCTGCACATGTACCTCTTGTTTTCCTTTAGCTCTGGGAACAAAAATCAAATTAAGACTGCCATTTTTGGAAATAACACGTCAATCAATTTTCCTATGTTGTCTCTCACATCCCTGCCATTTCTCAGATCAAAACATGCCTCCCTGATTTACTCACTAGGACTGTGTTGGCAAATCTAAGGTACATGTGCCAGAGGGGGCTGCTCTCTTCTCCCCCTCCACACATGCCTGAAGATTGCCCAGCAGCACAATAGGAATGCTTCCTCCCTCCACTGTCTGGGGTAAGGCAGGGGCTTACATGAAGCATGAGGGTTGCAGTTTGGGTACTCGATCTCTAAAAGATTTGTTATCCCTGCACTAGGACATGAACTCCTTTAGGGCAAAGACTGTCTTTTGTATTTGTATCCTCAGTATTTACCATAGGGCCTGGCACAGAGGTAAGTGCTTATTAAATGCTTTTAAAAAGTAAACACAATTAGGTCTGCTTACCAAATGACTTTTTCTTCTGTCCTTATATTCAGCAGAGTTGAAAATATTGGAGTGGTTGGAAGTAGCATAAAGTGGTGGATAGAGAGCTGATTTCAAGCAGCAAAGCTACGAAGACCTGTGTTTAAGTTCTGCCATTATTTAAGTCACTCAACTTTTTAGAGGCAGCCTGTTGAAACAATAAAATGCAGTGAAGGTGCCAGCCTGCATCAGTATAGGGAATTTCCTCTCCTGGAGTTCCCTATACAAATCAAACCAGTGTCCAATCCCTATACTTAAGCAATAAAAAAGAATAATAGGACGGGGGGCAGCTGGGTAGCTCAGTGGATTGAGAGTCAGGCCTAGAGACGGGAGGTCCTAGGTTCAAATCTGGCCTCAGACACTTCCCAGCTGTGTGACCCTGGGCAAGTCACTTGACCCCCATTGCCTACCCTTACCACTCTTCTGCCTTGGAGCCAATACACAGTATTGACTCCAAGACGGAAGGTAAGGGTTTTAAAAAAAAAAAAAAAAAAAAAAAAAAAGAATAATAGGAGAAATCTATGTCAGTGAGCAACATCACTGTGCTTCTGCTTACCAAGAAGTTTAAATCATAATGAAAAGAAACTCTCTGGAATGTATTTGCCATTTTCTCTTTTCAGATTCTTTATCTTCCTTTGAGGTTCAGTTTGGACGCTTTCTTGTCCATGTGATTTTCCTTGATCTTCTCTTGTCAGCAGTTAGTTTTTCTCTCTTTTCAAATTTGACTAAACACTTTCTATTTCATCAATGCTTTGATTCCTGTCACTCACTACCTTGTATTCTAGTTCCTCGGTACTTTCCCCCTTCTTTTGCATGCCTATTCTGATTATTTTAAAATTCAGCTAAATCACATTATTTTGAAATTTGAAATACCTGGTTCCTATAAAAGAAATATTGATTTCTCACTGCATGCAGTGAATTGTATTTCAATGGATTCAATGCTAAAGCTTTTAAAAAATATGGAATCACAGCTATTTGATAGATAATGTCCATTGCTTTTCCTTTTTTCTAATTAAATTTTGCTTTTTCAATTAATAAGTATTTATTTCATTTTCTTCTCCCTTTCCCTCAATTTCCCACTGAAAAGGAAAAAAGAATTATAATGAATATTAATAATCAGAACAAATTCCCACAAGAACCATGTCCAAAAATGTGTCTCATTTTGTTTATGATGTCTGGAACTAGGTTCCATTGTATTTCATAGGCATTGCATCCTTTTTATATGTCTTTGGCTCCTCAGTGCACAGAGGAGCCACTTAATAAGTGTAGGTTTGGAGTTATTAATAAAGTAAAACAGATAATCTTATTCAGCTTTGAAAACAATTTCCCTGAAGTCTACTATTTATGCCTTTGTGAGAAAGGGGAAGAATTGAATCTTGTCATTTCCAATATTTCTAAAAATTGTGGTGTGAAAGAACTGAAATAGTTCTAGCTTTATAAAGACTGAGAAATGAATGGGTAATTTCTGACTCACCTTAAAAGGAATGAATATCGGTCACTCTTATCTCTACCATTCTAGGAAGCAAAAATGATATTCTGTGAACTAGACTCTATAGACATTTATAATTTGACACTACTCTAATTTAAGATTATATACCCCAAATAAGCAAAGAACTTGTGTTCTTTGGAATATTTTATTTAGGCCTTATTCAGAGAGGTATACAAAGTGTTTTGATAGCATTATGTCATTGATTCATACAATTACTCTAATCTATACATTCTAGATGTTTTACAGATCTATGTTATAAATGAAAATATTGAGACAAAGCAAGATTGGATGATTTTGCCAGAGATATTCACTGTTATTGAAAAAGAACTCATTGTCTACCCACCCCAGCTGAGGCATATGGAATGACTCATTTTAGAGCTCAAAGGGAATTTAGCCATTATCTAATCCAGTGTTTTCTTTCCTTTTTCAGATGAGAAAACTAAAGGCTCAGTAACTTGCCTAACATTGTGCAACTAACTAGTAGTGTCAAGTTGAAGAGAACCAGTCTCAGGACATATTACTGCCCCTTGAGAAAAGGATTCCTTATCTGCCTTGATCCTTCCTCCAGGGCTTTCTTCCATTTCTTCCTCTTTCTCCCAGACCCTTTTACTTCTCTAATCCTTTTTTTTCGAGTAAGAAAACCTCTTGACCCTGCTACTCCTTCCATCCAGTGTCCTCTCTCTTTCCCTTATGTACTGACAGATTTCTTCCTCTTCCTTTACCTTCCTCACTCAGGCCAGTCCCTTCCAACCTATTCTATTTAAGCTTCTTGCTTTTTATGGTCACTGATTAATGCCATCCTGTGTCTCAGTAGATAAAGTGTTGGACTTGGAATTAAGAAAGCCATTCTCTCTCTGACACTAGTTATATGACCATGGACAATCTCTCTGAGATTGTTTCCTTGTCTGTTAAGTTAGCCTCGTAGGTCCCTTCCACCTTTGGAGGGATAGTTTAAGTGATTTTAATTATTTCCACCACGTCATTTAAGTGATTTTAATTTCTTCCACTAGGCATTTGTTTTTATATTTTGAAATATTCTGATTTTCTTAGTTTGGTGGGTATGAATATTTGGCATGGTGACATATAGGAAAAAGATTTTTATTGTTCTTATCAAATAGTTTTTCTTGTCTTTTTCCCCCCATATGAAGTTAAAAATAAAATAGTTCTTCGACAAATCACCTTGTTATATTTAGTTGAATGTTCTGGGGACTATTAAATAGATGTATAAATGACTATTTTGTAATGAATTTTTACAAATCCATAATCCTGTGAAGTCTTGCCTTGGATAGGCTCATATTAGCTTTGTGATCTCTCAGTGTCCCAGTGTTCTTTAATTTCTCTCACCATAAAGTTCCCATAATAATGAAATCATAGGTTGAAGCTCATGCTACTCCAACCCAAATAAAGGCTACCATTTTCTTCAAAATAGGATATTTCAAAGGAAGTAATATTTGTAAAGCACTCAGCATGATGCCTGCACAGAGTGAGGAGTTTATAAATGTTCATCTCTCATTCCCCTTCTTATTTGTAAAAAATAGGTTGTTGGACATTCAAACACTACATTTGTGATCCTATGGAAATCTCTTTAACGTAAGTGGGTTTCTATTCCCCATTTGCTACATTGAGGTCTTTAGGAAACTTTCTTTTCAAGAATTATTCAGCTCAACACTGTTAGTGCCCCATACCTTTAAACTTTTCTGACGAAAGCTTTGGAAGCTTTATGCATCATCGGTTTTCATTGAACATGTACATATATGGTATGGGCTTAAGCCCTTGCATTATTTGCTCTGTCATGTGGTATCTGCCTCAACATACATTGGTTTGATTGTGTGGGTGTTTAAATGAATCATAAGCATTACCCAGTGCCTGACACATACCAAAAGAGAACAAACTCCCGGAAAGAATGCTGCCTGGGATCATCAGAGGATTATTATACTTTTGACTTTTTGTCCCAAGAAGATAATCTAGTTAGGTTTTGAGGTCATTGCTTCCCTTTAGCAGCATTGTGTTCCAATTCTGTGTAATATTTCTCAGACAGGAAACAGAGCTAGCTTTTATTTACATTGACATTTCTATTCAGTGCTTGGGTGCTGAACAAAACAAATAGCTCCTGTCTATTGGGTTTGAATTTATTTGTCCTTGTTCCTGTAGCTAAGTTCAAGCCAATCACTCCATTAAGAATCATTTTATGATTAAGAAACTTGATTTATATTTATTTACATTTTTAACATGTATTTTAATACGAATTATAATTAGTCATCCTCAAAGTTCTGAAAGCTAGGGACTGTTTTCCTTTTTTTTTTTTAATAAACAATTTAGGGTTTTTTTTCTTCATAATAAAATGTTGTTAATTTTAATTAGTCTAAATTCAATTTCTTCTTTGTCAATTTATTGAAATTTTGAATGATGAACTGAAATGGAAAATATCCATTTCCTTTTTGTCCTTATTTTTCCTATTTGTCAAGTAATGTAAGTGGCAAATATAGAATTCATCACAATATTATCATGTATGATTATTACCAGAGCTGAGCCTGTCTTATTATTAAGTTAAATAAGAACAGAGACTCCGGGAAAACTGGGAAATACAGAAGCACTGGTAGGAAACAAAACTGACTGGAATGATAACAAGAAGAGAGAAGGGACTCAGCAGATGCCAAGAACAGTAGAAATGAGAAATTATTTTAGGTGAAAGTGATGTCTCTTGTAGAATGAGATTAAATGTCTGAGGCACTGAAAGGATTAGAAAGTCTTCTGACTCTTATGCTTAGCACTCTTTCCACTCCATCTCCAAGAATGGTCTCTTTCTATTTTCATTCTCTTCCTTCTTCAATCTGATCAATGACTCCTATTTACTTCTAGCTAACAGTACAACTTCTTCACAATGAAAACCCTTTATCATGTGGATCCTACTTACCTTTCCTGACATATAAATACTTTCATTTTACTCCCTATAATAAACTCTCCATTTCAGTCAAACCAATCTGTACTTTATACAGAAAATTCCAGATCCTACTTGATTGCCTTAATTCATATAATTTGCTTTATCTGGGATATACTGCCTCGTAGGATGCCTCATTTTCCTTCAAAACTCAATTGCTATGTGAGGTTTTCCTCATCTCTCAATTGTTTTCACCTCTTAAAATTACTATGTCATATATATGGGTGTGTATATATACTTTATATTCACTTATGTATGCAATATTGAAACCTCAGTATCTAGCATAACACCTCTTTATGTAGACCCTTAATGAAAGGTTGTTTTATCAATTCATTTGATTTGAATTAAGTTTGTTTTTTTATCTTAGAGGCAGTAAAGAGCCTCAGAAAATTCATCAGTATGACATGGGCACGATAAGGTTAGATCTGTCTTCTAAGAAGATTATTTTGTCAGTTGTATGACATATGGATTAGAGAGGATAAAGACCGTAATAATAATAATTTGTTTTTTGTTAATAGTGCTTTTAAGGTTTGCAAAGTACTTTACAAAATTATCTTTTTTCCCCTCACAGCAACCCCAAAAACTAGATGCTAAATGTTATCCCCATTTCACAAATGAGGAAACTGAAACAGGCATTAAGCGACTTGCCCAGGGTCACACAGCTAGTCACTGTTTGACTTTAGATTTAAACTCAGGACTTCCTGACTCCAGGTACCAGCTCTATACATTGCACCACCAATATGTTCTTTTAATAATTCAGTCAATAAAGTTTGAGTTAGATTGACTGCTTAGTGAGTGGCTAGAAGATATGGAGTGGGCAAGCTGCTTTAGAGGCAAAATGGACAGGATTTGTTAACTATGAATATGAGGGGCAAGGGATAGTGAAGAGTTGATGATGCCTCTGAGATGGAAAACCTGCAGAAGTGGAAGAAGTATTAGTGCCCTTAATAGAAATAAGAGAGTTTGGAGAAGGGTCAGATTTAATGGCCAAAGAAAAAACATTTTGGTTTAGACTTGTTGAATTTAAGTTGTCTATGGCAATCTATTGTCCAGGGGACAAGTTAATGATAACAACTCAAGAAAGTAAGGAGGATATATAGAATAACATGTTTATCAAAAGTGTGAGTAATAAAAACTGCGAGAGGCAGTTGACACATCACACTATATTAGACAGAATAAGAACTCAAAGCAACCATGTCAGGAAGCAACATTGAGTAGAACCTGAGAAAGTCAAATTAAATAGGGATAAGTGAAAAGTCTTACCTTGTATTCAAAAAGCATTTTCACTTGTATAAATCTAGGAAGACATGACTAGAGATCAATTTATTTGAAAGAGAGTTTTGTTGTTTGGGAGCACCATTTGGATCAATGGTGTGATAATTAATTATAAATAATTCAATTTGAGACTGCATTTAGAAAGGTATAGTGTACAAGATTATGGAAGCTATGGTATCTGAAGCATTATCAGAGCAATTCTGAAATGTTCTGTTCAATTTTCTTCTCCACATTTTGGAAGGGAATTGCTAGGCTAGAAAGGACCCAGAAGAGGGCATTTAGGATGGCAAAGGACCTTCTTCTTTAGTTTTATACAGATGAAGTTGAAAGAATTGGGTATATCTGGGCAGAAGAAGTGAAGGCTTTGAAGGTAGAGGAGATATATAACTATATTCTATAGAATAGTCTTAAAGAATCTGGATGGCCATCATGTTGAAAAGGATAAATCTTCTTCACTTTGGCTATAAGAAACTGAACAAGGATCAGTGTGTAGAACTCACAAAGATCAATATTTATACTTGATGGCAAGAGAAACTTCTAACAATTAAAGAGATAGAAGAGTGGAGTAGGCTCTCACCAAGGATATGGGCTTCACCTTTCCGAAAGTCAAACAAAAGCTAAATGACTACTTGTTAAGCCTTTTGCAGGGAAAGGACTCTTTATTTATTTGTGGTTTGAAGTAGATATCCTGGGATAGTATTTTTAATACAAAGATTCTGTGATGCCCATGAAGGTAAAGGCATGGGGAAGTGCTATGGGAAGTGTTGAGGGAGGTGTGAACAGTCACATTTAAGAGTGTCTGTCAATCCTTCTACCAGGATGAAAATAGATTTACCAGCAGTGCTATAGAAAGAATCATTGACAATGGTCATTTAACTCTGTATTCTCAAACATTTATAGTAAAGCCAGGAAGCTTTCTGAGAGGAGCTACAAAGGTTCCATGGTGTCCATCACTTCTCATCTTTTGTCTTTTATTTCTCCCTCTTGTACAGATAAAGTAGGAGACAAACTTTTCTTGTCTGTTTGTTGCACGGTATTGAAGGAAATGATGCTGAAAGGTTTTATTTAGAGAAAAGGAACTATTTTAGGCTTGGAGCCATTGAAAGAAGTTTTAAGTGTTAAGGGAGATTCATTTTTAGATAGCAGAGATGTAAACTGTAAATATTTATGCTATCTTGACATCTAACGGAATTCTAAGACTCCAAAAGGAACTATCCAAACTTTCAGGATGGGGACCAGGCCTGATTTCACTGGTATAGGGTGCTCCTTGGATGAGAGAACTTCCTCAGCTGATGTTGGCTGGCACTTTCTCTGCCACTTAAAATCTTATAGAAATTGCTTGGGAGTAATGACAAGTCAAAGGAATTGCCCAGGGTCATGAAGTCAGTTCGTGCTAGAGGTAAAACTAGAACTCAATTAGTTTTCCTGGTTCTTGAGATAAACTTTCTATATATTATGTCATGCTCAATATGCAATGTCATGCTTTCTCTCAAAACTTAAGAATAACTTAATAGAATTATCACTTGAATTAATTTTATTGTTTTAATTTATATTTCTAATACCAAGATATGTCTCTTGTCCTGATTTTTGAACCCATATCCGGTGTCATGAGTAAGTTATTTCTGTATATAAAATAAATCACCTCCTCTACCTCAAAACTTAAGGGAGTAGCTAGATGGCTCAGTGGCTTGAGAGCCAGGACAGGAAGTCCTGGATTCCAATCTGGCCACTGACACTTCCTACCTGTGTAAACCTGGTAAAGTCAAATAACCACCATTGCCGAGCCCTTACCTCTCTTCTTCCTTGAAACCAATGTACGGTATTTATTTTAAAATGGAAGATAAGACAAGGAAGGAATTGATAACCAAATAAGAAGTATTTTCATTTAGTGGTTGTTTCCCATATGTTGTAGTTTTTACATATATTGACATTTTATTTATTTTCTTCATCCTCTTCCTCCTTATCCCAGGCAGCTTTAAACTCTTCCCTCTGCCCAACCGAACATTTCTTCACATTTACCATTTGCACACTCTTCTTATATTTTTTTCTTTTAGTCTTTGCCTTATTGTTAGAATGTTGCTTTGAGCTATCGCAGTGTTCTATATTTCACCAAGCTTCGTATTTAAAAACCTATTGAATATTAGTTTCCTTAGTAGAGTGTTCTATGTAGCAAGTCTAAATGCAATATCTATTTTGTTCCTAATGAAACAAAGAAACAAAAAAATTATATCTGCATTTCTAATTGATATGTACTTAATTTGTAGCATTTGTTGTATAAACATAGCAAAAATCTTGTTCACTCATTTCAGTTGTGCCCAACTCTTGGTGACTCCATTTGGGATTTTCTTGGCAAAGATACTGGAACAGTTTCCCATTTTTTTCTCCAGCTCATTTTATAAATGAGGAAATGGAGACAAATAGGGTAAAGTGACTTGCCCAGGGTCACATAGCTTTTAAGTGGCTGAGGCCAGATTTGAACTAAGATGAGACTTTCTGACTCTAGGGCTGGACCTTTATCCACTGTAGCATCCAGCTATATACATTTAAAAACATAAGTTATAAAGTGTGTGTGTGTGTGTGTGTGTGTGTGTACATATATATATATATATATATTTATGAAGATCAGAAATTATAAATTGTATCGGGTTTCTGAATTTAAAACTTATCTGTTACTGTAGCTCTGTATTCTTAGAGGCTTAGTAGGACTTACATGTTTACATTTTCTTGATGTTTTTATTTTTCAATTGCTCATTCCAAATTATCCCCCTTCCAAAAAACCCTCTTTAGTTATATGACAAATTTAAATACAAAAGTTGTTTTTCTGATATAATAATACTGTTTCACTTCTAAATATATACTATTTCAGTTACTAACTTAACAAAACTTGAAATTTGATTGTGTTAAAATTATAACTGTTCTTATATTTATAATTTTAGCCATACTTTTAAAGCAACTTTAAAATTATGTTTTAAATGTCCATTATAATTGGTTTCCCTCCTGGGGCAATACTGAGTCAACTTTTTAATGGTTTCAAACTAGATATTAAGAGCTCATCTAGTTTTATTTAACAGCCTTTTAATATACATTGTAATAACCAAAATAGCTTTCTAATTACATATGAGTCTTTGTGTTACTCTGGGAAGGAGCATTTGTTTAAAAAACAATATAGAAATAATAAGGTCTTTTGAGTCTATAAAATATTTAAGACTTTGTATCAATATGGAAAGTTGATAGTATAAGAGCATATAAAAATGACATGTAAAAAAGCTCACGGTAAGTTTCCTATTATGTTAGAAAAAAATTACACATATTTATGAAGTATTATTCCTAATATATATATATACACACACATAATTTGTCTCTTAAATAAACTTCTTTGATTTTATGTGTAGAGAAGGAGTGGGCCTTTTCATTGTGTGGCTTCAGGAGAGGCAGAATAAACAATCTCTAGCTTCTTCTCACCTCTAAGCCTCTCTAACAGAGGCTTTCATTCCTACCAGGAAGAGAAGCAAGAAGTTGGGGCCAGGGCTATTCTGCTCTCCTAAAAGAAAGGCAATACCAGGTTAGAATTATATCTGTGCCTGAATCCAGGCCAAAGCAAACTTTTTTCACTTTTTTTCTTAATTATTTTCTATTTTAGTTTCCTTTAACAAAAGGATTAATACAGGGAAAATGTTGCACACATAAAATCTATAAGTTTTTTTTTTAAATCATCTCTACAGTGGTGCAAGATATGGGGATGGAAGAAGTGATGGAGAGAATTTGAGATTCGATATTCTTTGAAAAATGTTGGAAGCTGTTTTTACATGTAATTAGGGTGGGGAATAAAATAAAATTTAATTGTAAAAAATTAAAAATAAAAATCGAACTATATCTGTCTGTTCCCTTAAATATTGTTAGCCTAGGAGATATGATTGAGCTTCATCTAACTTAGATTATTTTGTCATATCTGGGGGTGGGAGGAAAGGAAAGACCTCTTTCCTACCAAATACCAATTCCATAACTATCATAGGTCCTGGATCTGTTGACATTCACATACACATACACAGTCTTAATATTTCCACTCTTGTTGTCTTCCTTCCTTCCCTCCTCCCTCCCTCCTACTCTTTCTTCCTTCCTTTCTTATTTCCTTCCTTCTTCCTTTCCTTCCTTCCTTCCTTCCTTCCTCTTTTCCTCTTTTCCTCTCTTCCTTCCTCTCTTCTTTCCCTTCCCTCCCTTTCTTTCTCCTTTTTTTAAACCTTTACCTTCAGTCTTGGTATCAATTCTAAGACAGAAGAGTGGCAAGGGCTAGGCAATTGGGATTTTAAGCAACTTGCCCAAGGTCACATAGCTAGGAAGTGTCAGAGACTAGATTGGAATCTATATTCATCTGATTCCAGACCTGGCACTCTATCTACTGTGCTCCCTAGCTGCCCCTCTTATTGTCTTTCAAATGAGATTTTCTTAGGCCTACTCTCAAAGGAATAGATGGGATTGTTATACATAATATAGGAAAAAAAGACTAAAAAGAAAGAAAAAGCCTAGAAAGAAAAGATGTAGATTTTAAGGAATTTATGGTGAGGGCAGCTAGATGGACCCATGGATAGAGAACCAGGTCTGGAGATGGGAGGACTTGGATTACACCTCCTACCTGTGTGGCACTGGGCAAGTCACTTAATCCAAATTACCTAGCCCTTATTTAGTATTGATTCTAAGAGAGAAAGTAAAGGTTTCAAAAAAATTCATGATTACAGATCAGGAAGAGACATGGGACATCTCCACCCTTTTAATTGTCACCTAGACAGAAACTTTTTGTCAGCTGCCAACATAGCTTTCTATTCAAGGAGTCCAATTTTCAGAGTTTTCAATAATCACTACTTATTTGACTTATTATTTAATGGGTTGATGTCTCAAATTTCCCTATTGACTTTTCACACAACTTGTAGTAAATCTTGTGAAACACAAGTGGTTATATACTTGTACCTATCTACCCACTCAGCGTGACTCGAAGTGAGAGAAGACCATATTTTCTGTCGCCAACTGGGCAGAGGGAAGGGGACTTCCCTCTCCTGCTTTGGGAAAACATGCCTTCCCACCTTCACCCAAGTTGAAACTTTAGATACATTCTTAGTCAAATTGATGTTTATGGGCTGCTTTAAGAACCTAACTACCTTATATAACAGTTTGTGTGAGAAGATCTGTTACCCACTTCTGAATAGGAATTATGGATTCAGTAGCTGCATAGATGGCTTCATCGCTGAAAGTTTACAGGTAAAGTTTATGCCCTGATTTTTACTAATGAGGATAATGATACCCAGGGATCATTCACATATTTAGTAACTGGAATGAATGCAAGGAAGCAAATATGATCTTATAGGTAATGACCTTATGAAATGAGACTTGGGACTTAAAAATGGCAAGATGAATATGAAAGAGAATACCATGTTCACCCTTGTCCCAACAACTGAACAACTGATAGCTAAGAAGTGACAGTGTAATGAATGTAACCACCTGTATAGAAGCCCATGGAAGCATAGTGGAAAGGATTTAAATGGAAATATCAAGAGAAACAGATTATATTATTTTGGGAATATATTATAACCACATAGGTGGCACAATGGATAGACCACTAGGGTCAGAGCACTGAATAGAAACCTGAGTTCCAATCCAGCCTCAGATATTTATTAGCTGTGTGACCGAGGGCAAGTGTAAATTAAGTTTTTGCAAGATTTGCAAGAAGCCATGTCTGGGGGGAATCTTGCAAAAATTTAACTTACACAAGTCACAACATCTGTCAGCCTCAGGTCCTCATCTATAAAATGGATATAGTAGTAATATCTACCTCCCCAGGTTGTTGGTAGGATTAAATGAAGTATTTGTAAAGCACTTTGCAAATTTGAAGCCCTATATAAATGCTAGCTGTTCTAGTTACCAACTGGCCAGATGGAGCAATTAGATGATGGCTTCCTGCCATGAATTTAAATACTGGCATAGGCAAGATACAGTAATGAGGGAAATTTCATCTATCTCCCGAAATTCTACCTAGTGAAGAAGTGACTAAAATCTTTGGAAGAAAATAACTGTGTCACTTTAGATTTTGTGGTAGCCAAAGAAGAACATGCTGGATATAATCAGATAAAGCATGCCCCCAGACCTTAGGAGAATCTGTTTTCAAGGTCACCTCCAGGCCAATCAAAGCATCATAATAGGACTTTAGTGGAGGAAGCAGACTGCATAATTATAACGCCATCAAGGACAGCTGGTCATGAGGAGAAGTTATGGGAAGGTAGATTTTGGCTTGAAATTAGGAAGAATGTTCTTGCCTTCAGAGATATCTAAAAAATTAAATTTCCTCTGCCTCTTGAAGTACAGAGAGATGAAAACATGAAAGACTGACTATTATAAGGAGATTGTAAAGGACATATATTCATGTACAGATAGAATCGCTACCCTCTCAGGCTCTTTCTATTTCTGATTCTTTCTTTGTCTGTCTTACAAATGAATCTTTGAAATCCCTTTGTAAACTAAATCTAAATATATTTCTCTATGTGTTTTTAGATACAGATTCACTCATTCAGAGTAAAATTTCAGCTCTTCAGAACCCCAATCCCTCTGATTAGCCAAATTTTCTAATAATAATAGATGGGGGTTGTATAGCACTTTTAAGATTTATAAAGCAGTAATTATCTCATTTAATCTCACATGGCAGGTCTATGAATTACAATTTGATATTGTTTCAAAAACCTGCTTCTGCTACTTATTTATGTGTTACCTCAGACAAGTCACTTTTACCAAGAATGATATGTAGAGAATGTGTTCTTAGTGCTCTAATTTAGGCAAATATATCAAATGATTCTTCTTTGAAGAATTTCAAAAACTGTTCTTTTGGAATTGTTTTGACTTAAACTTGATAAAGATTGGAATCTACATAGTGAAGTTTCTAGGATATACTTCACTCTGTAATATTATCCGAGTGTAAACTATTATTGAATTATTAGTATAATTTATATAATAAATGAGATTGGTCTTTCCTACCCCAATCCCACCCGCTCCAAGATTCCTGTGCCTTCATTCTAGTGAAGTGATTTAGAGAGGGTGGTACCAGATCAAGGAGCTAGAATGTCCTGGTAAAGAATTTGAATTCTAGTCGATCAACAACAATAGTGAGATAATAAGTTTGTTGTTTTTTTAAAACCCTCACCTTCTGTCTTAGAATTGATACTGAGTATTGGCTATAGCAGAGGAGCGGTAAGGGGTAGGCAATTAAGTGACTTGTCTAGAGTTACAAAACTAGGAAGTATCTAATTCTGATTTGAACCTGGGACTTGCTATCTTTAGGCCTGGCTCTCTATCTACTGAGCCACCTGGCTGCACCAATAGTCAAGGTTTTTGAGAGAAATGATAAGATTAGTTCTCAGAATGAATACATTATGAGTGTATATGTAGGATAGATGTGACATCACAGGGAAGTCAAGGATAGAGATGGTAGAGAGGGGAAAAAATCAAAGATGTGAAAACTTATTAGGAGACCACTGTAGTGCATTGTAAATGTGATAATGGAGGTCTTACTACAATGATGGCTTGAAGATGCCATCATGAAGAGACAGAATTACTAGTATAAATACTGTAAACGTAGAATCAACAGGATTTGAAAAACACTTGAACATTTAGGTTTAGTGAGAGGGAAAGGTCAAAAGCAGTGCCACAGTTCAAAGAATAGGAGCTTAAAGTAAATATTGTTCCCACTAACAGAAATAATGAAGCAAATAAGAAGAGCAGATTTTTAGGGAAAGATGATGAGTTCAGTTGTCAGGATGTCGAGTTTCAGATTCCAGGAGGATATCTAAGTGAAGATGGCTTTTAGGCAGTTAAGATAAAGACTTGAAACTCAGGAGGGAGGTGAAGATGGATGTTAAATATTTCAGTCCTTAATTTGGGGGTCAATAGTTGAAGCCATGGCAATTAACGAAATTAATTAGAAAGAAAGTATTTGGAGTAAAAAGGACCAAGAACAGAATCTTAGGAAATCCTCATAAAGGTCAAGAAGAGGAGGTGTTGAAGAAGAGGGAGGGTGAGAAGGCTATAGCTGACCTCAAAAGATGAAGAATCAAGAAAGTATTGTCTTTGAAGTCAAAAGAAAGAGAAATCTACCAAATGAGGGGAGAGTCTTGTCAACTTTTTTAGGAAAACCTGTGATTAATTTCAAAGAGGATTTGGTAATGAGTAACTCACTGGAGACTGTTGAAAGAACAGTTTTAAATGGTGGCTGGAATGGAAGCCAAGATTGCAAAAAGTTGAGATGAAAGTGAGAAAAATTGGGTATAATCAATTAGTAAATAAATATCTATTTAGTACCTAATATGTGCTAGATACTGGGGTTACAAGAATGAAACCAACCCTACCCCCCAAGGAGCTTACATTCAAATGGAGAAGATAAAAACTACCATATAGTATAAATAAAACGTGATTAAATACAAATCAGTAAAATATTACTAAGTTGTTTTGGAAGCACCAGTAGTTGGGGAAGTCAGGACAGGTACCATGAAGAAGATATTTCTTGAACTGAGAGAAAGAGAGACAGAAAGAGACAGACAGAAAATGCATTTCAGTTATTTGGAATGGCCATTGGTGGATGGTAGTGTGCAAAAGGTTTTTAGCCACATTGGATCATTCAGAAGAGGGAAGCAATGGCCAATGTCACTGTAAAGATAGCATGGGGCCATGTTTTAAAGGGCTGTGAACATTAACCAGGCATCCACAATTCATCTCAGAGGCAGTGGAAGCCACTGAAATTGATTGTGTGATCTCTTTTCTGAATGCACTATTGGTACTTGTTATTAATTGGGTATGAATCCTAAGCTGCTGATGCTTTCACCTCTCCAGATTACCTTAAATTTAAATTGCATGTTATTTTGTGTATGATTACATCTTCATGTCTTCCCTAGTTAGACCATATTGCTCCTCCAAGCAAGAGCTATATAGTCTTTTTTTTTTCCCCTTCAATCCTTATTTGGGTCTTAGAATAAATTAAGTATTGGTTCCAAGGCAGAAGAGCAGTAGGGCTAGGAAGTTGGAATAAAGTGACTTACTCAGAATCACATAGCTTGGAAGTATCTGAGGCCACATTTGAACCAAGGACTTCCTGTCTCCAGACCTGGCATGCTATTTACCAAACCACCTAGCTGCCCCCTTGCTTTTGTTTTTGCATTTCCAGAGCCTAGCACAATTCCTGGATCATACTAGACTAAGTTATCAAAGGTTTAATGACTATAAGAGTAAAGAATGGGCCATTCAAATATATGTATGTCTTACATATATTTGTGCTATAGAGAAGCAGATTTAGCTCTGATGATAAGAAAATCTTCCTAACCATCGGAGTTGCTCAAAAATCAACAGGAATATAAACAACTTTTTAAGGAAGTTTGGTCATGAAAAGGAGCAAAGAGGTAGATTGTCATTTCCAATACATGAAGCAAAGTCATGCCTTATAGGTATCTTGTGGTGAATGCTTCTATGGTCAAGTACCCTTTTATGTGCCCAATATTCTCCCTTTTTGAATGCATTCTCTAAGCTTAGATTTTCACACCGTGCCCTTTAACAAATTGAATGTATCTATAATTATACACAATTACAGGAAAAAAATGTTTCAGTTTGTGAAATTGAATTTATTTTTTTGACCTAAAAGTGCAGTAATTATTGGACTTACTGGTTATAAAACTTTAGTAAACATCCTCCTCCTACTTATCTTTCTACTTTATGAAATAATTTAGTGACTACCAGGCTTAAGTGATTTGAAAAAGTTGAATCAAAACACCTTTTAAGGGCACAAAGAAATTATGCCAACTTAGGGAAAATTATATCACCTTGCTTAGCCATAGTTTCCTCATCCATAAAATAAGAGGTTTGGTGTAAATTATCTCTAGGATCCTTTCCCGATCTAAAACTCTATAATTTTGAATATTAATTAACCAAAATAAAATGTAAATGCATCTCATGTAGCCTTGTTTGAAATACAGCGATTGTCATGATTTATTTTATAATTGAATTTGATTTTTGAAACATAGTCTCATTATGCCTTCTCTATGGCTTCAAATTAGATTAGATTCAATTTAATTTAATTTAGTTTATAATCACTACCATGCTTAGTAAATATTAATGACTGGTTTCAATAGATAGAAAATTAAGGTCAGGATATGACTGTTAATTAATTTTAATTATTTCCTATTCTTAACAGTCATAATGAAATTGAAGTAGGGATTTGCTTTTGCTTGTATGAGCTAATCTCAAGCAGAAAGCTTATGATACTTTTACAACTTTATTAGATTCAATTTGATGTAATACAGCCTATCCATTATTCTGAAGTTTTATAGCATAGCATCAATATGGTTTTTAACATGAAAAACAAAGCACAGTAAAATACTTTGCAGACATGGTATCCCATGTTTTTTGGCAAAAAACTAGAAATAAAACATCTTTGTAATTTACTTCCAGGTGATAGCTTGTTATCTTTTATTACTATTTATTTCTTTTATTTCTAAAATCTCTCTTTTGAAAATGAGATGTTTTCATTAAAAAATATACAATCTAGGTTAATGCCTATTTAACAATAACATCATGAAAACTCTACTATTGAGCCTTTCTTTAATTGTGAAAATTTTTTAATTATAATCATTCTGATTGGAGAATTAAAGTCAGTCAGGGGTCCTTTATTAGAGAAGGAACCCTTTTATAATTTTTTTCCTCTTAATTGAGAGAAAGGGAGTAAGACAGAGAGAGTGCACATATGAACAAATTTAAATGTCCTTGTTTTCTGTATCTTTCAAGTAAAGTAAATATGTGAGACCACTTTGTGGTGTATATTTCTGTTTCCCTCTGCATTTCCATAATATTTGTGTTAATAATCTTATTCTTTTTTGTGACCTTTCCCAGATTAGAACAGAACATTTTTTGATATATTGGAAATGAAAACTTATATGCATCTATGCCTGATTTTTTTTAACCCTTTTTTTTCTTAGAACCAATACTATGCATTGGTTTTAAGAGTGGTAAGAACTAGACAATGAGAGTTAAGTGACTTGCCCAGGGTTACATAGCTAGGAAGTATCTGAGGCCAGATTTGAACCCAGGACCTCCTGTCTTTAGGCCTGATTCTCTATCACTTTAGCCACTTAACTGCCCCCTTTGTTTGTTTTGTTTTTTAATTAGACCAGTCTACTGCAGTGCCAACTTGTGAACTTGGAGTCATGTCTGGGTTTGCCTTCAAATTCTACTTCTAACTACTGTAGACTCTGGGCTTGGGATAACTCATAATGCTTCCCTGAGCCTTATTTTCAGAGAATCTATAATTCAATCTACTGCTTACATTATGGGATTGTGGGGAATTGTTTTGTAAACTTTAAGCTCTAGGTAAGCATGCTAGAAGCCCAGGTCACCATGCGCAAATTACTTTTGTTCCAAGTGTTTTTTAAACTTATTGTGTGTCAGATATTATTCTAAGCATTTTGCAGATATCATCTCATTTGATCCTCACAACAACCTTAGGTGATATTATTATCCTTATTTTACAGTTGAAGAAACTGAGGCAAGGAGACCTTGAGTAGCTTTCCTAAGTTTATGTAGCTAGTAAGTAACAGAGATATAATTTATATTATTTAGCTTACAGGGATCTTAGGTAGATCAAAGACGATAATGTCTTCAGTACTTCAACCAGGGCAGTTAGGTGGCACAGTGGATAAAGTGCCAGGCCTAGAGCCAGGGAGATCTGAGTTCAAATCCGACCTCAGATATTTACAGTATGACACTGAGTAAGTCTTTTAACCATGCTTGCCTCAGTGTCCTCATCTGTAAAATAATTTGTAGAAGGAAGTGATGGACCTCTTCGATGTCTTTACTAAGAAAACCTCAATTAGTACTACCAAGAGTTGGACCCAACTGAAGACAACTAAACAAAAACAAAACAAACACTTTGTAAACCAAAAAAGCTATATGATAATCAGATTGGGATCATAATTATCCTTACTATATTTAGCAACAAGAGAGGAGACAAGTTCTGAAATTTCATTAAAATTTATATCACTACTTATGGTTTTCAGAGTACCTTAAGGTTTATGGAAATATCTCATTTTATCCTCACAATAACTCTGAGAAGTAGGTACTCTATTATTCCCCTTCTACAGATGAGAAACCTGAGGCAAACAACAGTTAAGTGACTTGCCCTGGATCATACAACTTGTAAGTATCTGAGGCAAGATTTGAACTCAGTTCTTTTTGAAGTTCAGGTCTGTCCTTCTCTTTCTATCGCTTAATAACTGCTTGTAGGAAAGACTCCTTTTACCAATGCAGATGGGCAACCCTTCGGCACACAGTGTCATAGAGAGGTACTTTGCACACTGAGAAGTTAAGTGATTTGCCAAGGGTCACACAGCCGGTATATGTGAAAGGTAGGAATTGAGTCCAGATTACTAACTCGCTCTGCTTCTCATCATTCTTATTTCACCCCCATGGAGAATCCGCCTGTATCCCTGTCATCCTGTATTCATACTTAAAAGCCAGCTCACATATTTATCCTTTCATTTCATGGTTTAGGATCTATGGAAGGGGCACATCTCAGGAGAACAGCAATTATATTGCTGTCCTGGGAGCCCTACAGTAATACCTGCATTGGAGCATCACTCCATGGGACAGTAGAAAACTGTGCTTCAGGCCAAAGCTTAAACTCCAGTCTGACCTGAAAGCCATCTGAAATCACAGCTAAAATCATAGCCAGCTTTTGAGACACAGTGCTTGTGGACACAGAAAAAAGACTTAGGATGAAAATATTCTGTCCTTCTAAATACAAATTCCAATATTAATTGAGAATTGCAGTGGACTCACAGCATGGGATGTGGGCCACATTCCCAGTTGTTGTTGTGATAGAAATAATGATGTTTGAATGCTCTCTGCATCATACTGTGATAACCATTGCATTTTTTTTAAACTTAAAAAGTCCTTAATACTATATTCATTTATTTCAGGGTTTTCAGTTTTCTCATGGAGAAAAAAAAATTAATTCAGCCATAACTCAACCTTATATTTTGCCCACCTGTTACTTCTACAACACAATCTTGGATAGTAAAATCTGGTGTATGTTGTCTTAATTTCTATTGCATGGGGAGGGAGAGATCATCAAGAAAATCTTTAACCATTATGTGGAAAGCCTTGAGAATCCATGCTTTCCCCTCAAGGTTCAATTATTATCTTTTATCCACTCCTCAATCC
>NC_058135.1:23166267-23285176 GCF_016433145.1 Gracilinanus agilis
GGAAGGAAGGAAGGAAGGAAGGAAGGAAGGAAGGAAGGAAGGAAGGAAGGAAGGAAGGAAGGAAGGAAAGAAGGAAGGAAGGATGGACTTATGAAGCATTTACCAGGGTCTGAGCTAACACTACAAACATTATTATCATAATTGGTCCTCACAACAACTCTGGGAGGTAGGTACTATTTATTATTGGCCCCATTTTGCAATTGAGGAAACTGAGACAGGTCAAAGTTAAATGATTTGCCCAGGATCACATAACTTGTAAACGTCTAAGGATGAATTTGAACTCGGGATTTTCTGACTCCAAGTGCTAAATCTCACTGAACCACTCAGCTGGAAGAGAAGACCTTTTAAGAAAAATAATAAAATATTTTAGAGACAGTTCCCTTCCAAGTTGATGTTGTCACATAAGGCCTAGAAGAGACTCACAATGCATTAATAAAGTATTATTACATTGACTATAGAGATGAGAATAGACTCAGGTTATTTTACGTTAAGTCAAAAGTATCCTTGAGGAGGTGGTGATTTTTTGGCCATCGGAGATTGCTAAATAACAGTTTTTACCTTATCTGGGCTGATATAGAAGGGTGTTGCTATTCAGGTATGGACTACAAGTGATTTCTGATGTCCCTTCTAATCTTACGGTTCTAGGGTATGGCACAACTAAAAAAATTTCTGGATGACCTAGAAAATGCACAAAACCAAAATCAGATCAGGAAAGCCTAGAAAAAAACAGTATATAGAAATTCAACGACACCCAATTCATCAGACCCAAAACTGGTTTAGAAGAGCTCAGACAAGGAGGGCAGTGAACATACCTCTCCATGAAAGCTTGCACTTTCCTAGACTGAGCTGTGAAAACATTAGAAGTGCATAGCCCAACACTAACATAAAGTCCAACATCAAGAAATAGATTGGAAGAATGAACAAACCAAAAAAGTTTCTAACAATAAAGAGCTAATAATAAACCCTGGGAGGGATTGGGATGTGTATGATTGAGAGATGATATTCCTGAAGGCAAAGGATCTAGGATTATAGCTAAGAACAACCTATCTTGCAAAATGGAGTACAATGCTACAGGAGGAAAATTTGGTGAAATAGAAATCTTTTAAGCATTCCTGATGAAAAGACCAGAGAGCAATAGAAAATATGATATTGAAACTTAAAAAGGTAAACATGAGGAGAAAATTGTAAGGGACTAAAAAAGGTTAAACTGTTTACATTCTTATATGGGTGGAAGAAACATGTAACTGTATCATTCATTCTTTAGAATTAGATTATTTCATTTCCAATTAATTCTTAATCTATGTTCCAAAGACCCTTTATTGAATGTAATTTGTATTGCATTATGACCTAAGAAAGGTGCATTTAATATTTCTGCTTTTTCTACCCTTGTTTGTGAGCTTTTAATAGTTTAATGCATGGTCAAATTTTGTGAAGGTACAATATACAGTTGAAATAGGTGTAGTCCTTTTTATTTCTATTCATTATTCTTCAGAAGTCTATCATAGCTAATTTTTCTACAATTCTATTCATCTCTTTAACTTCTTATTTATTTTAGGGTTAAGTCTAAGAGAGATAAGTTGAAGTTCCCCTCTGCCATAATTTTGCTATCTTCTCCTGTAATTCATTTAACTTTTCCTTTAAGATTTAGGATACTATGCCATTTGGTACATATATATTAAACACTATTAATAAAGAAAGAAGATGGAATGTTGGATAAAAGATTAAAACTATAGGTGAAAATTTTTGGTTAGTACAACCTGGATTATTGACTATAATTCAAATTGTATTGCTGCCAACCTTGACAGGAAAAGTTGATTAATTTTGTCCATATAAAAACATCATTGATCAAGGCTCAATACTGTATAGAAGAGAATATGGTCCCATAGTGTTTTATTTTAAAATGAAATATCATCTTTGAATATAATGAGTTAATAAGTTATCTCTGTTTTAGTGGACCCATTCTCCATTCTTATAAAGAAGATGGAAATACCACTTCATAGAAGGTAGATCTAGAGAAAAATTCTTATATTACTCACCCAAGTTTCACCTTTTGGGCAAGGTTCCTAATTAATTAACAAGGAGATTAGCTTCTATAAAAAGGACTTATTTATTCTAAATTTAAACATTAAAAATTTCTGCATGCACAAAAGGTTGTGTATGAAACCATTAAGCTGTACTTTATATAACTTTAAAAATATGGAATATATTTTACTCATTACTTTCAAAACTGGCCTGCTTAATCTCTAATTCCTTCTAACCTTTTTTTTTCTCTTTTTTGAATTAAGAATTGCTTCTCAGTCATCATTTCCCACAATACTCTCACAATACCCAGGCCACATTCCTCTACCATTTCTCCCCCATGTCCCAGAAGGCTCTTCATCCTAGAAAATCACTCCTAGAATTCATACCCTGGGAGCCCCTTCATCTGCTTGAATGACTCCTCCCAGAATCTCCATTTAAGGAAGATGCCCACATCAGCCATGTATTCATTTTCTTCCGGACCATCTTTTTCATCATGCTTTCCTCAGCCCCTTTTCAGCAACTTTTTATATATTGACTTCTCCCTTATGTTGGCCCCTTTGAGGGGAGAGACTATCTTTTTTTTTCCTTCTGCATTCAAATTCCCAGGGCTTAGTCCAACACATAGTAGATTTTTAATAAATCCTTGTTGACTGACAGACTGCCCATCTATCAATTGTAGTCTTAAGAAATGGTCTGCCCTTTCATAGAATCATAGATCATGAGCAGAAAAATAACTTCAGGGTTCATGAGATTTAACCCCCTCATATTATTGATGAGGAAACTGAGATCTATGGATGATAATTATCTTGCCCAGGGTTACATAAATAGTGTCAGAGCCAAGGTTTGAATATGATGCTTTTCCCACCCTCCAAGTTCAGCATTCTTTTCCATTGATCCATGTTCTACATCCCTGGAAAAGTAGGCCCTGTGGTTTACCTAGTATTCCCACCATCCCTATTTTTAAAACTTTGCACAAAGAGAGACCCTTGTCCATGAGGTAGAACCAAGGAACTCCTTCCCTTCTTTTTTTTCCTTCTGGTCTTCTCTATCCCCTATTCTTTTGTTTCATATATAATACCAGTTCATTTTCTTCCTTGTTATCGAGAGAAAAATTAGCCCCAATATTCCTTTCAGCAAGGAATCTTAAGAGCCTTTAAAAAGGTAAGACAGGGAATTTTGTGTAAGCAGTAATAGATTAATAATATGATGCCTTACAGTTTATACTCTTCTTACATCAGCTTTGCAAGCAAGATAACAAGTATCATTATTTTATCATAGGTTCAAAGATTTAGAACTAGAAGGGATCTGAAAAGTCATTTAGGCCAACCTCCTCATTTTATAGATGAGAAAACTAAAGTGCAAATGGGTTTGTTTACTGTCACATAGGCAGTTGTGTCAAACTGAGGTCTGCTCATTCCAAGCTCAGCACACTTGGCACCAGTCCATGCTTCTTGTTTGTTAATAGAAAAGGGCCCAGGAGTAACAAGGTGGTTCAGTTGCTAGAGAACCATGCCTGGAGTTGGGAGATCCTGGGTTCATATCTGGCTGCAGACACTCCCTAACTGTGTGACCCTCAGTAAGTTACTTAACATCAATTGCCTAGCCCTTCCTGCACATCCGCCTTCAAGCCTGTAGTTAATATTGATTCTAAAACAGAAAGGAAGGGTTAAAAAAATTAGAAGGGCTCATCACATTTAGATTTAAAAATAACTGAGAACAAAGCAGTGTTTTTTCCAAGATGTAATTAATAACATGTAATAAGGCATATAACATAATATAAACTATATGTTGTCAGTTATTTAAAATATAACATATACCACATTCACAATTTTTTTTAAAAAGAGCTCTCATGAAGATGCTTTAAAACGAATCTATCGGCTCACTCTGGGTCTTTTACCCTCCCTTGGAGTTGCTTTGTTGTTGCAAATTGACAACTTTGCAATTAAAGTGATTAATGTTGTACCCTGGTGTTTATGGGGCCTGAGGTCATTAGTCTCAGAACTGGATATTCTGTGGGAAACTGCAATGTGGAGCCTCTACAGAGGGGGAGCCCAACTCTTTGGTCTTTATGAATGATTGTTGACGTATATTCTAGGTGTACATGAATGAGAGGATAAGCCACAGTGAACAATGTGAATAGCTTTTAGCATCTAATTAGGGCTTGAAGGTCTTATTTTATTCACAGGGGCCTCAGAATTTTTACTGAATATCGATTAAACTAAAGAAATTTCATTTGTGATCATATCGAATAAGGTATAAGTTTCAGTACTTTTAAGGTATCTAATAATGCATAAGCACTTGATGCCAAATTACTACTCCGCTATTAAAAGGCAGCGTGCATTAGTTTTAAGACGTAACAATTTGACCATCTCCCGATTATAAGAATTGAGACATTTTTGTGTCATGTACTTTTAACAGCAGCCATGTGATTATTTTCCCCCGAATCATACTCAAATCTGGAAAAAGCATAGGCCACTGCAGATAAGATTTTTATTTTTTGCTTTTTTGTTCATTCACCTTTTATCATTGAATTTATCTTCAGTTTTCTGGTCTGTAAAAGAGGGCTTGTACTAGATGCTTTTAAAGATTCCGTTCACTTCTAACATTCTCTTAATCTGCCTCTCTAAAAGAACCATGGTTGAAGTAAGGCTAGTTGGAAAGTACCAAGGATTTTTATTTTGGCTCTCCCCCTTATAAAGTCAATCACCTTTCAGAATAACACATCCCAGTCACACAGACAGCTTTGTTCTTTTAATTATGTGTTCTTGGGATAGTATTGGACTAAGGCACTGAGTATCTCAACATGATGACTAGCTCAAGCCCACTAGTTTTACATGAAATGAAAAGGAGAACAATGAGCAAATTGTGAAGCCCATGGCTCTGAGCCATTGCTAGGACCTTAGCTACTTTGAAACGAGCACACTGAAAAAAATGACTTGTGAGGAACAGCCAGTGGAAAGGGATCTATATACTTTCATTGTCCATTTGTATATAAATACAATTTGACTTGGTTTTAAAAATAAGTAGTGTTTTTAAATCTTTAAACTACCAGTGCTTTTTCATTTGATTTTCATAAGATAAAGTAATGTTTCTTGGATAAGTGCCAAACACATCTTTTTTTTTAAAGAAATACTTTTATTTTTCTTGCATCCCTCATACAGCCTTTGATTCTTGGAAATGATCATTCTTTTCTGTTCATATACTAGAGTTTTCTCTTAGGGAATATGGCCGCTAAATACATGTTTAATAAATGTAATTATTTCTATTGGCTTTTAAAATTCTTTATAATTCAACTCCAGACCTCTACTCTTTTTGCAAATTATTCTTCATACATTGTACATTCCACTTTTCTGTTCTCCTTGCACACATCCCATCTCCTACTCTGGGTTTTTGCACTGGCTGGCTCCTGTGCCTGGGACACACTTCCTCCTCACCTCCACCTGTGAGAAGTCCCAGTTTTCTTTGAAATCCCACAGAAATATAATTTCCTACAGGAAACCTCTGTTTATTCTTCCAGTTGCTAATGCCATGGTCCAGAAACTACTCTGTCTATCATTTATATTTAATATTTCAAGGGAATTTTGTGTGTGTGTGTGTCCATAGTACCCTTCATATTTTCTGACATAGTAGGCATTTTGAAAATTCTTATAAAATGAATGAATGAAAGAAACAGTAATAAATCAAAGAAAATATTCTTTAGGGGGGATTTCAAGCATTCTATTCTTTCCTTATTCTAGTCATTTACTAACTATAGGTTTGATTAAATAAAAATTTTTAAGAACTTCACAGATCTCTTAAAATAGATATCTATTTTAAGCTGGTCTGTTTAATCACCCATTTTATATTATGATTATTTTCAGCACTTTATATTTGATATAATAAATGGATGAAAAACATTTAGTTAGCATATAGCTAAGTTAAGCCTTGGGAATTCATATAAAGAAATGAGACAGTCTCTACCCTAAAGATCTTACCTTCTAGTAGGGAGAAACAATATATAAGTAGAAGTGACTGGTGACCAGAGAAGGGCAATTTGTTTTGGCAAATCACAGGGGTGACAAACGAAGCCATAAAGAGGAGGCAGCTGCTTCAAGAAGCAAAAGTCATATTGATTTGATTATTTCTTTTAGAGAAAGAGGTTAAAAAAAACACAGGGTTAAGTGGGGTGGCATAAGGAATGGATGATGAGATTGCTGTTCAATCATTTCAGTTGTGTCCGACTCTTCATGACCCCATTTTTGGGGGTTTCATGGCAAAGATACTGGAGTGGTTTGCCATTTCCTTCTCTAGTTCATTTTGAAGACTAGGAAACTGAGACACAAAGTGATTTACCCAGGGTCACACAGCTAGTAAGTGTCAAGGCCAAATTCGAAGTCAAGAAGTCACCAGTCTTCCTGACTCCAGGTCTGTAGCTCTATCCACTGTGCTACTCAACGGTACCCCCACACCCTGAAATAGTGGCAAGAGATAGGAAATGGTCTGGGATCAGTTAGCCAGAGAGGGCCATGTGTGACTGTCCTGGCTAACTCTCTCAGTCAGGAGAACATGGCTCCCAAGTCATGGTTCCAAAGCTGAAGGGATTAAGTCACCCGGAGCAGGGAACAGCAAGCACAACGGCATAAATACTGTAATGGTGCTTGAGCCTCTCACATTTGAAGGGAAGACAAAATAAGATGTAAGATGTCATGAGTGTATTGAAGACACTCATCTTCAGAAATATTCATAGCTAATATTTCACACTTTTAAGGCTTTATATACTTATTCATTCAGACCATTATAAGGCAGGTACTGTTACTCTTCCCATTTTACAGATGAAACTGGTTTGGAGAGAGCCAAAGAAAGAGACAGAGAATTGAAGTCCATTACTGTGTCCAGTGAGCCACATCCCTTCTGTATGTGACTACTGGAAATTATAGAACCTAGACTGCTAAAATGAGGGGTGCAGATGGGAGCTGGGGTGGTTGGTTCTTTGAAAGAGAGTTTAAGATATTCTTTGTGGTTCCTGAAGTAAGAATTAGGATTAACAGGTGAATTCCAGTGAGGCTGACATTGGCTCAGTCTAGAGTTGATCAGAAGTGGAATATTCTGCCATATATGGTTATGAACTGTCATTGGAAATGGTCCAAGACCTAAAGAGCCAGACTAAGAGTTTGCTTTGGATGATTTCAGAGCAGCCAGGTGGCACAGTAAATAGAGCACTAGACCTAGAGTCAAGAAGACCTGAGTTCAAATTTGGCCTCCGACACTTAGCTGTATGATCCTGGGCAAGGCATGTACCTCTGTTTGGCTCATCTATGAAATGGGCTGGAGAAGAAAATGGCAAACTACATTAGTACCTTTGCCAAAGAAACTCCAGCTGGGGTCCTGAAGAATTGGACATGTCTAGAAAATGACTGAATAACACTTAGATTATTTCCATCATTTAGACTTTAAGAGTCTCTGGATAACTTCAGTATTCACATTTGAAATAGAAACACAAATACTGCTTTCTGGTTATTTTTAAAATTTCTAAAAGTGAAATCGTTTTCATTTTTTATTCAGTAGAATTTTTGCTTTTGTTCTGCATGAGATGAGAGACAAGGCCATTAGGTGATACATAGTTCTAGATATTCTAGGGACCTTCAGAGTCAACACATCCAGCCCCTTCATTTCACGTTTGGAGTTGCCTGAATCTCTGAGAGTCACTTGCCTAGTGTTATACAAGTGTGGTGGTGCTCAATTTGACTAAAGTCAGGTGGTTGTTCAGCAGATTTTTTATGGCAACACATTGCTTCTGTATATTTGTATTTTTAATTCATTAGTGCTGACCCTTGATTTTCAGAAGGAACCCAATTTGAGAATTAAGATGTGAAGAATATTTTTATACCAGAGGGCTATTAAATGTGTTGTTTGCTTATTGTTTAGCTTGAGGACTTGGATAAAGATTGAAAAAAATTTGCAAAATTGTCATATAGACATTTAAGTGTTAGTTTTAAATGAGTTTATGATATCTGCTCTGGCATATTCTCAATAATCTCCGTTTCAATGAGTAGAAGATTTTGTGATTTTATCTTCTCATAAAATTTCACTGAAAAGATTCCAGTGTTCTCCACCTGAATTTGTTTCCTTTACTTGTTGTAATAAACCCAGAAGTTTAAAAAAAAATTGGCTCTGTAATAGTAAACATGGAAAGTTACGCCATTCTATGGAGGGTGAATTTGTATTACAATAACAGAATGTTAGTTTAACATCTATTATGGCCACTTTCAGCTTAGCCAACTGTTCAGTTGGTGCCTGCCCTGCCCTAACCTGACTAATTAGCTGTCATTGAAAAATGTAAGTCCCTGCTGGAAATCTTTTAGAATTCATTGTTCAGTGAAACTCTGAAAGACCCAAGTGAAAGGGCACATTAGGTTTGTTAGCCATCGTGCATGTTAGATAGACTATCTCAGACTCTTATTTGAAACCACTAATCATTTGAAATTTAGTCATTCTGTCATATTTTAACCATCTCGTGCAAGATCTTTGCCAGATGCTAAGTAGATTGTCCTTATTAAAGCAGCACTTACATCAGATTTCCAGTCAACTAAACTTGGATAAAGAACTTTTCAAAATGTTTATAACCTTTATATTTTAGTGGCCTCATTTGAATAACATTTGAATGTTTTTAAATATTTGATATTTGAATACTCAGAATACTCTGATTTCTAAGGAATACACAGTAATGGAGGTGAGTTGCAGCCAGTGACAGCAAAATAGTTTCTGTTGGACTTTGGACATTACCTGGGCAGTGTCTGCTAATATACTCTCCTAATCTTGCCTTTCTTGTTAGCTTTTGTTTAATGAACATATATATTGTTTGAATGTACAGAGACAGCTTGTTGCATGCTAGAGGCAGAGAATAAATGTTATCAGGCTTAAAAAATTCCTGCGAGCTAATCTTTAGGGGATGTACAAAGCAAATGCACATATTTGGCTACTGTAATCCAGCTATTAATTGTAAAAGTTAAAGTTAGACAAAAAGTGATTGAGAACACAGCGAATGTGCTGCCCAGGTTGAGAGCACATTGAGTAAGGGTGCAACCAACATCTGAGTTTTCAAGATGATTACATTCTCCAATCCCTGCAAACTAGAGAGCCATGTAAATACTCAAGAAAGCTTGAGATAAGGTGTTAGCATGAGCCATTGAGTACCTGTTATCAAATGAGTCAAGAATCAGAGCAACAGCTTTTATTAAGATAAATTCATGTCATTTCGGTTAAGGAAACATTTATTTTATTTTCTAATTTTTATCACTGGTGTTTGTGTTTACATTTTCTTCATTTCTGATGAAATTACTTCCCCTTCCACCCAGTGATCCATGCCTTTAAACAAAGAATAAAAAAAAGAGAGAAAGCAGCTCAGTGAAACTAAACAAAACATCATCAGTGTCTGACATGCAATATTCCTCATCCTATTCCCTTATCTTTGTAAGGAAAGGAAGGAGATCTTCATAACTGCAAATTGAATACTTTATTCTGGGCTGTTTCTTCTGTTCACTAGAAAATGCTATTAAGAAGAAATACAGTGGTTTATGAAATCATTTCCTTTTTGTTTTCCTTCCAGAGCATCCTCTACACCAAAGCCTGAACCTATTTCAGTTCAGAAGGTAAGATTTTAATGAAAAAAATGAGTAGTGTTAAGACTTCATGTTCTCTGCTAGGCATGCCACTTTTCAGATTCTGTCTTAGTTAAAACCCCCAGTGTCCAAATTAGTCTCTTAATTTAGTTTTCCTCATACTTCTACTTGGAGGGTTTGTTGTTATTGTTCTTTTAAACATACAGTTACCGTCTTTATTTTGAGATTGACTTTTAAAGAATTCATGGTCTTATCCTCTTTGGAAAGATGACAATAATGAATGTACATTCAAATATGGACACAGACTATTGAGGGCCCCTCAGAATCATCTGGTGGTAGTTTTGTGTCCTTAAAATTATTTATGCTAAGCCTGTGGAAAATCCATTCCCTTTTAAGACTTATTGGATACCTTTCCTCTGCAATCCTACATTACAATTTTCTTATCCTGAATTTGAGTTACTTGTTGTCCTTTTTTATTCTCTCTGCTTTTAGGCTCAATCATATGGCATCTTTTTTTCTTTAAAAGAAATATTTTGCATACAAAAGCATAATGACAGAGCACTGACCCCACCTTTGACACATACTGGCTGTCATCTTGCAAAAGTCACTTAAACAGGGGCAGCTGGGTAGCTCAGTGGAGTGAGAGTCAGGCCTAGAGACGGGAGGTCCTGGGTTCAAACCTGGCCTCAGCCACTTCCCAGCTGTGTGACCCTGGGCAAGTCACTTGACCCCCATTGCCCACCCTTACCACTCTTCCACCTATGAAACAATGCACTGAAGTGCAAGGGTTAAAAAAAAAAAAACCAACCATAAAAAAAAAAAGTCACTTAAACATTCAGTGACCAGGCCAAACTCTAAGACTATAAGTTGCAGAAAGGGTGCCATTCTGCCTTGATAGAAAGAATTTCCTTAATGGTAATTCCCTAAACCTATGAAATCATTGGTTCATTCTCCCCTTCCCTGCAAAATACTTTTTCTTTAGAACTTACTTTTAAGTAACCAGATGTTGAGTCAAAAATTTATTTTAAACAAGAATTTGTCATGATAGAAAACTAATTTCACTTTTTAAAATGATTCCTTTCTTAAATGCATGCTGATGTTATTTATTTTATCTTAAATGTATGCTGATGTTATTTATTTTAAAATATATTGATTTATTTTGTTTTCATATGTTCTTCATTCCCGAGTATATTCCTTCCTCCAGTTAGCCTTCACTTTTAGGAAAGGATAAAAAGAGGAAGGAAAATCAGTTTAGAAAAACTAAACAGAACATCAGTTAAATTTAACAGCAAATGTAAGGCTAAATTTTTTTATTTTATTAAGAAAGAAAGGAACATCTTTAATTCTATCTCTAAAACATGCCCTTTAGAAAAGTGCAAATTTTAAACTTCATATTAAAAGGATTAAAGGCCTTATAAAATAATGGAATAAGATTCTAAATTTTGATACAAGTATTTTATGTTTTTGAAAGAAGGTAATATGTCATTTAATTATGGCATGTTAATGTTGAAGAAACGAAAAAATGGCATGAACCATTTCAAAGAAGTCAATAGGCTTTGGAAAATGTTACGTGAAACAAAAATAATGTGTTTTCTTTAAAATAAAGAATTAGAAATATGCAGTAGGAAGTATTGCTACTTGCTGTGAGCCAATTATGGTTCTATTGACCTTATTATAAGAGCACATAAAGTTGTATATAGAGTTGAAATCGAGTGCTTGGATTACTGGTATGCATGGTTAAAAAAAAAACAACTTTTCTATATGGGTGGGATTGGATTAAGAGTTTATTCAGTTAGAACTTTGTATTAAATTTAAATCTTGATACGTAATTTTAATGACTGTTGAACTGAGTAAGAATTTCCCTGCTTAGTTGTTTAAATCCTCTACAAATTTCTTTTAAGTTAATTTTAAAATACGTGTGTGTATTTTTGTTTTGCACCTGTGTTCTGCATGTCTGGATCCCTCATTTATGCATGCAAAGTTATATTCCCTGTTACTTATTCACCGAGGCATACAGATGATGACTTGGCTGCTAACGTGACTTTATTTTGTTTTTAATATCAGCTGAATATTCTTTTCAGGCAGTTATCTTTTGCATGTATTTGGTGTGTTCTCTGTGTGTTCTATTTTTATTTTACATAGGGAGAACCCAAAGAAGTAGTTAAGCCTGTTCCCATTACATCCTCCGCTGTGCCCAAAGTCACTTCCACATCCAACTTGGCCTACAATAAGGCACCACGGCCTTTTGGGGTTGTATCTTCTCCAAAAGTCACATCCATCCCATCACCATCATCTGCCTTCACCCCAGCCCATTCGACCTCTTCATCACATGCTTCCCCTCCGCCAGTGGCTGCTGTCACACCTCCCCCATTTGCTACATCTGGACTGCATGCTAATGCCAAACCTAGCGCCGACCAGCCTTTACCTGCCTCGAGCTCTGTTAAAACTGCAGTTAATGTCCCACGGCAGCCCGCAGCCACGAGCCCGTACACCAGCGACCCTGCCCAGGAGCTAGCCGAGGGGCAGAGAAGAGGACCCCAGGCTGACAGTAAACAGCAGAATGGGTAGGTGGCTAAAGGGCGCTGTCCTGCTCTTGTCTAGACCTTTTCTCCCCTAGGAAACTTAAGAAAGCAGCATAAACCCAAAGCCAGAAAATGCAGCTGCTCCTTCTTCTTTTTCTTCTTCTTTTTTTTTTTTAGGGAAAAAAGATTGAAATATGTTTGATTTGCTTCATTAAAAAAGAATTGTAATTATGATTTGTAATATACTAACCACTTCCCGCTGTGTGGTATAAAGGTTTTCTTTTGTGATATGTGTGTTTTCCTTCAGATACAAGCAGCAGGCACTTGCGATGCAAGGCTGGTCTGGGAAAGATTCTTGTAATCCCATTCTCCCGTTACCCAACTTTTCTGCTTTTAGGAGATCACTAAGAAAGGATTTTCAGTGGTCCCCACTTGCCATCTTACATGGAATTGAAGGGGGAAAGAGGCATTTGTAATCAGGGATTTGAAGAAAGAATAGCATCCCTAAAGTCCAAATGTGACTACAATTTATATATGCAGTAGTTTAGGCAAAAACCTGGTAACATCATTATAAGACTGTATCGGAGCACTGAGAATTATTCTTCCCCCCCTCCCCCAAACAAATGATGCTTTAACAAACACAAGTGAAGATTTAATTTTTTTACTAACATCTTATTCTCACATCATCTTTATTTATAATAATTCTAGTTTTCTAATTTCTAATCATTCTAAAAATTATTTCTAAAAATACCTTGTGTTTCTTTTCTCCACCTCCCTTAGAACTAAGAATTTTTAAAGAGGAGGGAAAAAAACAATAGCCAGCAAAACTTAGAAACACACCAACCACAGACGACATATTAAGCAGTGTTCCATCCCAATTGTCCTCCACCTCTGCAATGGAACTGCAGAAGTGTGTCCTGGTGTCTCTTCCTCCAGCCCATGCACGCTCATTATAATTTCACAGCACTGAGAATGATTATCATTATTCTTCCATTTACATTTCTGGTGGTCGTTTATAGTGTTTTCTTGGCTCTGCTTCCTTCACTCTGCATCATTTCATAAAAGTCTTCCATTGAAGGCTTTTCCAGAATGAATTTGAATTCCTGAACATCAAATTAAAAAGAAAACAGATATTTGAAGGTAATAACAAACTCTTGGTGTCTTTTCAATACACAGGATTCTTTTATTTTTGATTACCTAAAAGTGTTAATTTATTTTTTACTACATCCATAGTCTTCAAATTGTCCATCTCCTTTTCAGAAGTCTTGCTAGAGAAAGCTCTGGCTTTTTTTGCTCTCCAAAAGTCAGAGAAATCCTCCTATGCCAAAAGAGATCTTGCAAAATCATTTTGATGAGATTTAGAGCAGGAATGTGGAACTGAGCAGAGAAAGGGAGAAAGATAAGAAGCACACGACGTGATAGCTTAAAATGCCAATTTTGGTGACAGTACAATCAAATAATGATAAAGGTCAGTTCTTTCTATTGAAGTAATCTCTTCTGCATGCTAATTCATGTAATGAAGATGCTTTGTTTCATATTGCACAGCTGCCATGACAACATTTGGGCCCTGAAACAGGAGATGGCAAGATTCCAAGCATCTTAGAAAAGGAAGAAAGAAGGCAGTCTAATTGACTTGCTACTGTGTATAGATATGGTGTTGTGTGTGTGTGTGTGTGTGTGTGTGTGTGTGTGTGTGTGTGTGTGTGTGTGTGTGTTTAATTTGATGACAGCTAGTATCCTAAAAAATATTTTTTTCATTCCATGCTTGGAAATCTCTGAAACCGAGGTTAGAAAACAATTTAACCCTGTAGAACCAAAGAAAATATCCTAAAAAGAAAGTATCCCAGAATTTCAGAGTTGGAAGGATTTGGGGATCCATCTAGTCCAATCTATACCTAAAAGAATTTTCCCTATGTCATACTTGAGAAGTGGTCACCCAGTTTTTTCTTGAAGTTCTTAAATTAGAGGAAATTATCCCTCTAATTGATTAGAGCACAGGACCTGGAGTCAGGAGGATTTGAGTTCTAATACAGCCTCAGACAGTGAATAGCAGTATGACCCTGAGGAAGTCACTTGACCCCTTTTGTTTGAGTTTTCTTATCTGTAAATGAACTGGAGCAGGAAATGCAAACCACTCCAGTATCTTTGCTAAAAAAACCCCAAATGGGGGCAAGGAAGAGTCAAAAACACCTAAAATGATTCAACAAAAACAATTCCTACTTTTTGAGGCAGACCATTCCACTTGCGGAGAACTCTTATTGCCAGGAAACTTTTTTCCTTAAAGCAAAAGTATATTTGCCTCCTTCCCCCTATTGCTACTAGTTCCTACCTCGGGGCCAACTAGGAAAATTTAATTCCTCTTCTCTAATGGAATCATCCCATTTCTTCAACTAATTTTCATAAGGCCTTCCTTCATCATCATGGTTACTTTCTTCTGTATTTGTTAGCTTATCATTGTAATCTTTGGCAGTGTTCCTAGGTTTCTTCTAGAAATACCATTGTGGCCTTTGTGATTCCCTGGAAGTATGTAGCAGTCATAGATTTTGACATGTCTCGAGAAGTTCTTTTTCCCACATGGGATCAGTATCTGGGATGACAGTAGAGCAGATCTGTTGTTGAATCTAGATGGCAACCAAGAGCAGCTGCTCTGCTCTTCTTCTTCCCCTTTCTGAGTGATGTACCACCTTATAATATATTTGGATCTATTTGCCATTTCTTGGAGGACACAAGGATAAAAATACTAAATGACTTGCCTGTTATCACATAGCTGGTAGCCACAGTATCTGAGGCAGGATTTGACACCAACTCTTTCTGACTTCCCATGCATGCCCTCTGCCTAATGCCATTGTATTTTTGTCCTAATTTCCCATGATTTCTGTCCATTTTTCTGAAATCTTCCTTCTCCTTCACATTGAGTCTTTCCTCTTCAATTTTGTCTTCCAAGACAGAAGAGTAGTAAGAGCTAGGCAATTGGGAGTAAGTGACTTGCCCAGGGTCACACAGCTAGGGAGTATCTGTAGTCAGATTTAAATCCAGGACCTCCTGACTCCAGGCCTGTCTCTCTGGCCACTGAACCACCTACCTGCCCTGTCACTTTGATATCTTTATGGATGAGAATTTGTGCCATAGAAATTGCCACACACTTTTATAGTCTTATTAACCCTACCATTGCCATTTACCTCCCTTCTGAATCATATTAAAATATTATTTCCACATTAATTTTATTTTTAGGAAACTCAGTAATTCTATTAAAATCCAATCCAATATCCAATAAATATTTTTTTAGAGGCCACTTTATGCTTAGGCACTGTGCTAAGGCTTTAGGGATGCAATTAATAAAAAGAAAGTCTTTTCTCTGAAGGACCTTACAGTCTAATGGGGAGAGACAACACAAAAGGAGGCAGAGATGCCCAGGTAGTGGGGCTGGCAGGACCGACACCAGGGAGTACTCAGGGGGCATCTTGTTCCATTGAGTTAAGATAGGCAGAACAGCAGATGCCAAATGGAATGATAACTTAAAGGCAATAGTGATGACATATAATTTAAGAAACAATAAACTTGAATACTGCATATATAGATTATAGTTCTGACTTCTAATCAGAAACGGGTAGGTTTTTTTTCTACCTTCCCCCTTAGAGTCCAGCTTCTACCTGGGAGGGTAGCTAGTGTCCTTCGGATGATTATTACTTCTCTTCCCCTTTGTAAGTGCCTCTGCATTGTTATGTGCCCACTGCTTAGAGCAGGTAAGTGCTTCATGGTTCTATGTTCACATCAACTTGGTCAAACCCATTTTTTCAGATAGCTCCGACGTGTCTGGAAGGACCTGAAACATCTCAAGCAGAATTATACCATGGTAACATGTTACAATACTTTTCTCTTTTGCAGAATACACAAGTGAAAAAGTTAGTATCCACCTTGCTGGAAGGGAATTATGGTGATTTATGATTAGAGTAACCAGCATGAATGCTTAATTTTTGCAAAATTTAATTTTGCAAAATAGCCTTAACTTAGCATAATGACGGAGGGCGCTTTAAATAAGTTTGGTTTGCATTGGATATGGTGTGGTGACTTGCTTCATTGGGTTATTCGGCGGGGTTTTCCCTTTTTAGAAAAAATGGAATTTGCTGTGTGCATTGTTTTTATAAGCAATAGTAATACTATTTGGGGAAGGTCATTCAAAGAAAGGGGAGTACTTAGTAGGAGGAGAGAAGCTATGCACACATGGCACTAAAGCAGTCCTCTATAAAAATGGAACTGCTCTAACCAGTCGCCTAGAGTGAAGTTGTTGAAGTCCAGGGTTCCCCGATGAGCTCTCGTCATCCACGATACCACGTCTAGCTGAAGGAGCTTCAGAAAAACATTTGGACATTAGGGAAACAGAGCTTCGCAGCTGTGTGCCAGTGGGAACTAAGAAGAATGCCTGGCTCAGAAATTGTTTTAGTGATCTATCTGTCACATTTTCAGATGCCAAAGAAATGCTCTTTCTTCTCTTATAGTGTTTATTGACTGGAGTGTCCTGTTTGCAGGATGTCATAGAATAAATCCTGGGAAGGTCCTTAGAGGTCACCTCGCCCAATCGCCCTCATTTATGGATAAAGAAACTTGGCCCCAGAGAGGTTAAGTGACTCCCCCAAAGTCATACAGGCTGGGAGTGCTCTGCACGTGTGTTCAACCAAATCCCCATCGCCTCTCTGGGGACCTGATGTGCTCACAAGGCTCAGGCCTCAACTGTAGGACTTCCTTGTGGTTCAAGTGCATTTCTGAAAGTGTGGAACACTGAGAAACTCAAAATAATTTCTAGCACATGAATTCAGGATGATTCTTTTGTCAAAATTACTCAATGCCCATAACTGAGAAGCAAAGCTGAGGGTTGTTCTTAGAGCCTTTCTGCACTAAGCAAAGTATGAACATTTTATCCCTTCTCTGTTGCCATCTACATACAGGGCATCGAGCCTTCGCTCTAACTCCTTGACTTATATTTAAATGTGCCATGGAGAGCTAAACTGTTTAACAATGGAAATATATGACTTTAAAATATCCCTTATCTTGCCACTTTGCAGGTTATATGCCAGGTGGCCACTGCCTTTTCTACCCCCCAGTTTTTTAGCTCTGACTAGAAAAGAAAAGAATTTCAGAGTGGGAAGGAAAACATTTTCCATCACTGCAATCAGTTAGGTGACTCATGGATTGAGGGCCAAGTCTAGAGATGGGAGGTCCTGGGTTCAAATCTAGCTTCAAACACTTCTTGGATCTGTGACCCTGGGCAAGGTGCTTAAGTCCTTTGCCTAGCTCCAGTTTCTTCTTCTGGATGTGTTCCATCTTGCCAGTGTCCTTCCCAGAACGGGCCACAAAATTCAAGGTATGGTGGCTAATGAAGTTTTCTCATGTCACGGCACTAAACCCAGCAGGTATGATTTAAGTTCAGACTTTCTAACAATTGATAATAGGTTCCTCATTGCACAAAACCTTCCAGCAAAGACTGTTACCACGTGTCACGGATAGTGTAGCAGAGGATAGGGAGTTGTCTGAGATAAGCCAGGAAAGGTAGATAGGCCAATAAACAGTTATGAAGGAGCGTTAATGGCAAACATAGTTAGAGGAGTTTTGAGCAGAGGAGAGATGTAAGACAATAAGTGGAGATATTCGATGTAGTGAATTAATGCTTATCCACAGAATTAACAAAGTCATTGAGTCTGAATTTCCCACATTTGTAAATTCCTAATTTCATAGAGTTTAACAGGAGATCATAGGAAGACTTAATATTATGCTTCTTTTTACATTAAGGAAAACAGATAAGGGGGCAATTGGGTGGCTCAGTGGATTGAGAGCCAAGTCTAGATATGGGAGGTCCTGGGTTCAAATCTAGCCTGAGATATTTCCTGGCTTTGTAACCCTGGATAAGTTTCTTAACACCCATTGCCTAGCCCTTACAGACCTTCTATCTTAAAACCAATACACAGTATTCATTCTAAGATGTAAAGTAAGGATTTAAAAAAAAAAAAAAGACAGATAAATCATTCTGTAAACACTTGTTAAGAACCTACTATGTGTCAGACACTGAGCTAAGCCCTGCGCAGGGTGGGGTTGGGGGTGGGGGGAGAGGAGGTGTTACAAAGGAAAAAGTAGAAATGCAGAAATTCAGTTGATGGGAGAGACAACACAGAGACAAAACACATAAGATTGGTACAGAATGTGAGTTGTCTTAGAGGAAAGACCCTGAAATTAAGGTGGGGGCTGTAAAATGCTTCTTGCAAATGGTAGTGCTTGAGTTGAGGCCTAAAGGAAGCTAGGGAAACTGAGTCAGAGTTGAAGAGAAGGGTTACAGGAATAAGAGATGGTGAAAATCCTTAGAATTGAAGATGAAGTGTAATGTTCAAGGAGGAACAAGGAAGCAAACAACAGTCACTGGATTTCAGATTATATGGAGGAAATTAAGTTATAGAAAGGCTAGAAATAGAAAGGTAGGAAGAGATCTGGTTTTGAAGTGTTTTAGAAGTCAAACAGAGGAGTTTATATTTGATCCTGGAGGAATAGGGAGCCACTGAAATTCAATGAATTGGTGATATGATCAAACCTATATTTTAGGAAGATTAATTTGAAATTCAATAGAGTGGAAGGTAGAGTTATTCTTTCCCCCAAGTCAAATCAGCATTTCTAATTCTTTCAACAAAAAAAATCCTCCTGATTCTTTTTATAAAAATATTCTTCCAAAACATATATATCAAACTAGATCCAATTATCCTGACCTCAACTTGAAAACATATGGAGATTTCAGTGTTTATTGATGAATTCAGAAGTGATTAAATAACAGTTCTGAAGGCCTCCTTTTGTCCTTGCATGCAGTTCTACCCAGTGGCAGAGGAATTCTGCCAGTGTTCAGCAGAGTATTTTTGTTGTGACAAGAAAATAAAAAATCATGTTGTGAGAGGCACTTAGAGTAATTGTCCTAGTTGGATTGCATCTTTTGTGGTTTGCACCCTGACTGCTAATATGTGTGTGTTTGGAATTGTTGTGAGGCATGATGTGCATGGAATATTTTTAGTAAGATTAGATATTTTGTAATGTCAAAGATTAATTTATCCTTTTAAATTCACATTTGTTTGCTTTCCATGATCCTGAGAATGTCCTTGTCTTCTCTCCCCTTTCACACTTTTTTGTGTATTTGTGTATTATCCTTTCTCCAGTAACCCAGGCACAGTGTAAGTACTTGATTAATGGTGGTGTTCCTCTTTGCATCATAAGCTTTTACCAACTTCCTTTCAACTCACAAAAAAACTTGATTGAATAGTGATTTTTGGTTATATAATTGTTTAAGTATGGAATAGTAAAAAAATATCATTTTAGTCTTAGAATTTATCTGATATAAATTGGTGGATTTATTTATAAAATCAGTATTTCTACTGTGGAAAAACTGAATAAGCAAAGAGATGCACATAGGGACAGCAGCATTTAGACAGTTTGGGCTTATGAAGGCCCAAACTGTTGTTTTAAGATAATTATCCTTGAATAAACATGTTAATTTTGAAAACCTGCTAATTTTTCATAGTTCATAGTAAGGTATCTGGGTTCTTCCATTCTGTTCTGGTGATGTATTCATTTGCTATTATGTGGATTATTTGTATAACATTAGTTAAAAGATACTTATGAAAAAAAAGGTACTTATGAATATAAGCTGGATCAGTCCTTGCCAGTTATACATCTATAACATTCTGAATGTTAGTTATTGATAATCTTCTCTGAATTTGAGGTAGTTTCTTAAAATTAAATTTTATTTTTCAGTTACATATAGAAACCATTGTTGACAATTGTTTTCTGATCCAGATTCTCTCCCCACCCCCTACCCCTTTCCTCAAAGGTAAATAGTTCTAGCAGTGCTTTATGAAGTAGTTTTTTAATTGATTCATAGAATCTTAATCCTAAGGGGAAAATCACATTTTTAGAATTAGAAGGAATGGAATGAGGGTTTATTGAGTACCTACTATTTGCCAGGCAATGTATGATGCACTTTACAAATATTATCTCAATTGATCCTTAGAACCCTGGAAGGGAGGTGCTCTTATTTTCCCCATTTTACAGATGAGGAAATTGTGGCAAACAGAAAAGTTAGTTAAGCCTGTGAGGCTAGATTTGAATTCAAATCTTTCCAACTCCAGGCCAAGCACAGTGTCCACTGTGCCACCTACCTGCCCCAGGAAGGAACTTTAGGAGACATCTAGTCCAACCTATACCTGCAAAGGGATCCCCACTCCCACATGCCTGAAGCATCATCCAGGCTTAGCTTTCAGCCCTCTGCTGAAGGAGAGTTTACTACCTCCTGAAGCAGAGAGTTCTTTGTACAATTCCTTTTGTTAGAGAATTTTTTCTGACATCAAGCTGAAATTTTTCTTAGTAATTTCTACCCTTGCTCTCTATATTCAAACAGAACAAGCATCATCTCTTTTGCACACGAGCTCTTCATATATTTGAAGACAGTTATGAACCTCTGAACCTCATTTTACTCAGGCTAAATTTCCATAGTTTCTTCAATCTTCCATCATATGACTTAGGAATTTAGGACCCTTCACCTTCCTTTTTACCTTTTTCTCTAAGTTTGATATCTTATCAATATTCTTCCTAAATTGTTACTTCCAGAACAGAACATCCCACTACTCTCAGTATGATTTAGCCAAAATAGAAAGGCTATAGCAAGACTATTCTACTCATTTCAGGAAATACCTCTCCTCATCCCCTTTTTTTAAACCCTTATCTTCGAGTCAGTACTGTGGATTGGTTCCAAGAGAAGGGCAGAAAGGACTAGGTAATGGTGGTGAAGTGACTTATCCAGGGTCACATCTATGAAGTGTCTGAGGCCAGATTTGAACCTAGGACCTTCCATCTCTAGGTCTGGTCTTAATCCACTGATATACCTAGCTGCTCTGAAAAATACCTCTATTAATAAAATCCTAAATCACATTAGTTCTCTGGGCTGCTAATTCATAATGAACTCATAATCTTTTAGGACCCTCTAGATTTTTTGCAGCAAATTGTTGTCTTAATCATTTCTCCCCACACTGTGTACTTGTGAAGTTGATTTTTTGAAACCAAGTATAAGATTTTTACCTTTATTCCTGCTAAATTTCTTATTAGTCAGGTAGGAACTCTAGGCTGTCGATCTTCCCAATTATTGGTTTTCTAGTATATAAGGTAGCTCCCTCAGCTTTGTGTCCCCTTTAAATGTTATAGTGTGCTATCTGTGCCTTTATACAGGTTTCTAATAAAAGTATGAAACAGCTGAGGACAGAGCACAGAACCCTGAGATTCTTTGCTTGAGACAGAATTCTGGGAAAGATGATCAAAAACACTCTTTTGAGTCCAGCCATTTGTCCCTTTCAAGTTCTATTATCATCTAGTTCATATCATATTCCATTCATAAAAATGAGATAGTTTATCAAATGCTTTATGAAATTGAGGACAAATATAGCTATAGAAATTCTTCCTCACCTTCTTCTCCTTTCCTTTATCTCTCCCTCCCATTCTTCTCTAACCCTCTGATCTTCCATTCTTCCTTTTTCTCCTTATCCCTTCCATTCTCTCCTTCTATTCCATCTCCCTTTCTCCTTCCTTTTGCCTCTCTCCCTCTTTTTATTTCCTCCATATCTAATATCTTAAAGCATTTATTTGTTTCCAGTATTTGTTAATAGCCATATAAGTATCAAATGATATTAGCGTATAATTTGCTAACCCACAATAAGAAAGAAATGTATTTTATCTAGTACTATTAGTTCGTTGCATCTCTCTCAATTTATAATCAATTGATAATCTCAGTTATGTCAATTCAAAAGAAATTACCAATAATTTGAACTTATTTAAAGTTGATTTTATTAAACAATCCTATGACATGTAGATAATGTTTTACTAACAGTGCAGTATGGCGACCAAGAATTTGGTCCCCACTTTTATTTTGCAACACCTTCCCTGATTCAATATATTTCTTATATTATTATATTAATCTAACTTCTCCTGCATCCTATGTTCTGTGTTCTCTTTTTCTCTATTGACTAGATGCTCATAACAGGGGAAAAAGTAATATGCTCATATACAAATAGTCACTCATCTCTCCAACATTTCTCAAAGAGTTTACTTGACTTACAGAAGGTTATATATGTTAAAAGTGAGATTTGAACCCAAGTCTTCTGACTACAAAGGTCAAACACCATTTACTACCAATTGTGACCTTGGGCAATAAGGAATTTTGATATTTATTTTATGCAGCATGCATAGTTAAATAGTTGAAAGTTACAACCAAAGAATAGCTTTGACAAAAGGAAAAAAATTCAGAGGGCAGGTAGGTGGCTCAGGCTTAGAGATGGTAGGTCCTGGGTTCAAATCTAGCCTCAGACACTTCTTAGCTGTGTGACCCTGGAGAAGCTGCTTAATGCCCATTGCTTAACCCTTACAGACCTTCTTATTTGGGAGGCCATATTTTCTATATATTTTTTTTTGATCAAAACAATATTGTAAGAGATGGAATACAGAAATTTGCAAAAACATGTAACACAATCTCACTCTTTTTATTAGCTTTAAAAAAATCATCATTTTTCATAAGAATGTTAACATGTAAGAGATTTATTATTTTTAAATGAACAAATAAGGATTTTAAAATGTTATATCAGTTTCCATTTCTGACATCATAAATATTGAAAGATGTAATGCTCTTTGGCATCCTTAATTATTAAATATATAAAGAAATCCTGAGACTAAAATGTTTGAGAACCACTATCTTATATGAATGACATCACAGGTCTGATTCCCCCAACTGAACAGGGATAGACAGTGATTTACTATTGTAAGGACCAATTAATGCATAATTTTTGTGCCCCACTATTATTATGATATATTATTATAAAGCTACATTATGAATGTATGATTCATTTTAATGAAAATGTAAATTATTTCATTTATATTTTATTTTTATTCTTATCTATTTCTTGAATATTGTTTCCCTCTTCCTTTGTTTTCTTATCATCTTTTCTCTTTTTTCCTTTATGTTGGAAATCTCTCTCCTCTTGCTTTTACTATGTCAATTAAAAGGACAACTCCACCTAAACGGTAACTGTTTAGAATCTGTGTACGTATTTTAAGCTACCAAACCCTTGTACCTTCTTGATCTTTGAAATTTCGGGACCTGATTTTTCATCTCTTTTTCCTCCTCTTGAATAGACCACCAAGAAAGCATATCGTGGAACGTAATACAGAGTTTTACCACATACCAACTCATAGCGATGCAAGTAAAAAACGACTGATTGAGGATACTGAAGACTGGCATCCACGGACAGGAACCACACAGTCCCGTTCTTTCCGAATCTTGGCTCAGATCACTGGCACCGAACACTGTAAGTTGCCATTTTCTTAAAAGAATAGACTGAGGCAGGGTATAGCCTTGCTGGAAGGAGATATTTATAAAGAAAGCCAAGTGGTGAAGTTAATAGAATTCTGGACTTGAGTTAAATTCCTGTGACTGATATTCACTAGATTTGTGACCCTAGGCAAGTCACTTAATTCTTTGAGCTAAAGTTTCTTCTTCTGTAAAGGAAAAGTGCTTTGCAAACCTTAGAACACTAAAGATGGGGCAGCTAAGCGGCTCAGTAGAGAAAGAGAAAGAGCCAGGTCTGGAGATAAGAGGTCCTGGGTTCAAATCTGGTCTCAGACACTTCTGAGCAGTGTGTCCATGGGCAAATCAGTTGACTATCCCTTACTGCTCTACCGCCTTAGAACCAATACTTAGTAAGTATTTTAAGTAAGTAAGTAAGTAAGGTTTTTAAAAAAATGCTATGTAAGCTATTATATAAAATATATTATTATTATATTAAAAAGCTATATGAGTTATTACAAGAGAGAATGATATATGATGATGCTAAAAAAATTAGAAATATTTCCTGCAGCAATTTACTTTGAATTATTTTTAGCACTTGATCTGTTGAATTACAATGGCAATAAATGGTGACATTTGGAAACATTTACTTGGAGTCATTTCTACAGTACAGAATTTTAAGTGGCTTTGCCAAACTTGAATGCTTACTAATAAAAAGCAGAGTTAGTTGCATTTAAAAAATATTAACAAATAATGTAAAATATTGTTTATTTTTATTTCAGTAAAAGAATCAGACACTGATAATACAAAGAAGACAAAGTAAGTTCATTTAAAATTGGATGCTTTCTCCTTCTGTATGCTCTGTTTGTTTTCTAAATTGGAACGAGTAATGTGGCACTTTGGTCTATGCCTTATTGCAAGTCAAAAGCTCCATTCTGGGCATTTCATATCACGCTGGAAATAGTTCTTGAGATTGTTTCAGTTAGCATGTACATTATGGGTGTTTTTGCTAAGGTTCATTTTCCTTAATCCCAAACTCGTTTGTGTGGTGTGTGCAGTTGTGAGACTTCCTTTAACAGCTGGCTGAGAATGATTTTTGCCACTTTGTGGACACTTTATTTTAGGCACAGAGGTGGACACTGGCCACTTAGATCCCACTTGAATCTCAAATAAATATTTAATTCCACTTGAATCTCAAATAAATATTTAATTCCTGAAGTATATTGCTGTTCATAGTATCAGCATGGACTATAAGGAAACTGGAAGAACGATGCTATGCAAGGTTGCCATTGTGCAATGCATGCTTTCTGCATGTTTCATTTGATATCTGTTGAGTTGAAAGATCAGAATCTCCTTCCCTTTCTGTTTCTTATGATTTTCCTATCGCCTTTTTTTTTCCACAGGGAAAAGGTACCCCTTCACATCTTTAGTCCCAAATACACAAAGTTACGTGACTGGCACCATGAAGTTTCAGCACGTGCTCTTAATGTACAGTGATTTACCAAAGTTGTTCCCCACCAAAACAACAACAACAGCAACAACAACAATAGCTTCAAAATACTTTCACTTTTTTCTGTTTTTTTTTCTCTCAAATGCTTTGCAAAACCTGTAATTACTTTGCTATATTAAGATCAACTCTATCTTTTCTACACTTTTCTAACAGCTTTCTATTGGTGTATAAAGAGTAAGAGGAACATGGTTTGTGCTTAATCAGTAATGAACAAATGTTCACTGTAAAGACAGTGATCTGAAGGGCTCAGTGTTTCTCTGGGCATTTGTATATCCATCATTATTATTATCATCATCAAGACTGTGTCCCATCAAGAAGGGTTCCTTTTGTTGTTGAGCTCGACTATTTGTAGGTTGTTAAAAAAGCAGAGGGTGATGAACAAATGAGCATTCTTGTCAATTTGCATGTGGCACAACTTCTCAGAATCATCCTTAACGTTCGGTAGAAACTCAGCAAGGATATTCAGAATGAATCATAAATGAATAGAAATGAGTGGAGAGATAGGAAACAAGCTTTCCCTGGAGAACACACATCTGTCCACACTGCAGCAGAGTAAACATTTCAGAGCTTCTTGATGCCTTTTTTTTAAAAGGGTAGTACTGGAAGTTTGGTGATGGAATGGGATGACCCCTAGAGTTGGACAAGGAAAATAGAATGGATGGATTGCCACGTAAAGGAGATAGCCCAGGATGCTGTTGGACTTAACCTTTACTTTAGCAACTGTCATGAGACAATGCAGCCTTTTAAAAAATTTTCTTTAGATAAAAATTTAACTTTCTACCAACAGGATTTTTTATTTTACTCATTGAGTCTATAGCACAGACCTGCTCTAGCATTTCAGTAAGTTTCTAAATCTCTGAAATTAGAATCTGGAAAAGATTGTATATTTATCTGTGTATGTATATTTATGCATGTGTGTCTCTGTATACACATACATACATCTATGTACACACGTAAATGAATATATTATACTCTTCTATTACCATACATCATATATTATATTAATGTGTCATAAATTTAAGAAAGATTTGAACGTAACAAACATCATGATATCTTTGTAGTGATATTTATTACCCATGATTGGCTATTTGTAGGAAGCAATTTTCAGAGTATTTACAGATGCTATTTAGCTTATGATACTACTTATTTTCTTGTAATATAATGTATTATAATAGATTTAAATTCAGTAACGTGCTTTTTGAAGTTTGAAAAGTGTTCAAAAATAAAGTTGCTTTTAACTTAGATTTCTTCTTGTTCTATTTCTTTAAGGACTTTCACTAATGCTTTTGAATTTATCAGTCTTAATAGGATGTCATTTTAATAAAACAGACATGAGACACAAATCTCTAATAAAAGATATAATCAGAGCCATCTACATTTTAGGAAAAATAAAAGGAGTGATATAAATAAAACAGTAACAGCTTATTTGCCCTGTGTCCTTAGGCCATTTTATGGCCTTATCTGTACTTTTTAGAAATTTTGGTTGCTATTATTTTTATGTAATTGTAGTCAAAGTCTAAGCCGGCTTTCTTTGCTTTGCATCGTTTTATAAGACTTTTCAGTTTTCTTTATAGTCTTCTGTATTACTTTTTATGCAAAAAAATTTTTAATATGCTCTATATTACTGCTCATATATATTAGGTTCCTAGTGTTGGTTTTTTTAAACTAAAACAAATAATGCAATGATGACTGTTTCTATACAGCAGAATCCTGTATTGTGGCAACATCTCTAGGATGTTTTCCAGTACTATTATCCCAGCCCTTCTACTTTCTTCCTGTGTGACTCTGGAGAACTCCCTTAATGGCTTTGGTCTACAGTTTGGTTTTTTTTTTGTGTTGTTTTTTTTTTTTTGTACATTTGTAAAATGTTGGCCTAGATGCTTGCTGTACAAGGTCCTTGACAGCTCTATTTCCTATGATCCTACAGGTCAGAGAATATATTTTGTATTATAATTTTGTATTGTAAGATTATTTTCCTCCCCAAAAAATCTCATTACTTTTTTCAGAAGTTGTTGTATATTAAAACTTTGCTGGCAAGTTATGAACAGCAGCCTCCAAACAGAAAACTTCTTGGTACAAAACAGGTGAACAACCGGCTTACTACACATAGGTTGTCTTGTGTGTTGCCTAGGATGCTATGTGTGTGTCTGATACATAGCCTACTGCTAGTGCTTAAATGCTGTTTCTTCTTTGTGCTACCCTGTAACTTTCAAAGGCTATTTTTAAAGGCAACAGATGTGTCTATTCTTCTTGTTGTAGTAAACAAATGTTTACAGAAATATTTTTCCCCAATGCTTTAGTTATTTAAAATCTTAGAGATGTTAAACTCACATCTAGTTCAAATTTGTATGCATTTGTCTTAATTTTATGTTTAAGGCATCTTGCCAGGCATAGAGTATAATACATAAAGACAAAATACAAGTGTCTACACCCTCAGGAACCTTACATTCTCCTGGGTAATGGGAAGAATTAGTAAGTAAATAGCTAAGGATATACGTAGTTATTTGAGAAGAGAATGAGCAATGACAAGTAAGGGGCATCAGAAAAGGCTTGCCCTGTTGTAAATGAAAATACCCAAAGGAAAAACTGGACAATTTGGGAAACTGTTGAATAAAAATCATCTTAATATTTATACTCCCTGCTTTTCACTTCAATGTAGCAGGTTGTACATGAAATGAAATTTGAAGGAATCCTCTAAGAGGAAGAGGACAGAGAGCATTTCATGCCATTGAAATCACTTGGGCAAAAGCATAGAGGCTTGAGATGAAGTGCTAAATATTGGAAATGACTAGTGGACCAATACCCCTGGAACATCAAGTACATGAAGGGGAGTAATAATAAATAAGCCTTGTCATGTAGGCTGGAGAGAGGTCATAACAGGTATCGAATGCCGTGTTGAGGAGTTGTATGATTTCTTTATCATCAGGGCAGGAGGGAGCCAGTGAAATTTCTTGATCAAGGGTCAGACTTATTCTTTAGAAAGATTATTTTGGCATCTGAATGGAGGATGAATTGGAGAAAGGAGAAGCTGAGGGATTGAAATCAAATAAGAAGACTTTTGTTCTAATCTAGAACTATGAACTCAAATGGACCATATTATGAGTAGACAGGAGACATGTGAGAGGCTAGTTGACAAGACTTTGCAAACAATTATGGGAGTTGAGGGAAAGAGAAGAATCAGTGCTTCAGACCTAAGCCATTCAGAATGTGGGTGGTGCCTTTCAGGAGAGAGAAAGCAAATTTGGGGGGGGGGGGGTGGAGTAGGCTTTTTGGGGAAGGTGAGTTCTAGGAGGGAGATTAGGTCTAGATCTTTAGATCTGAGTCATCTGCCTGGAGTGGATAGTGAGAGTTGCTGCAGTCTCCGGGGGAGGAAAAGAAGAACTAGGCTTTCCTTAGACCAAATTCTTTTCATATTATCCGCTTTATGATTTATTTTTACCAATATAATACCTCTTCTGAGACAGCATAGGGGATAGAGCATTAGAACTAGAGTCAGGAAGGCTTGAACTCAAACACTCACTGGTTTTGTGTCTCAGTTTCATCATCTGTAAAATGACAATAACAGCATCCATCTTAAAAGCTTAATGTGAAGATCAAATGAGATTACATTTGTAAAAAATGCTTAACAAAGGAGCACTTGGATGGTTCAGTGGATTGAGAGCTAGGCCTAGAGACAGAAGGTCCTAAGTTCAAATTTGGTACTTCCTAGCTTCATGGTCCTGGACAAGTCACTTAAATCCAGTTGCCTAGCTCTTACCACTTTTCAGCCTTGGAACAAATACTTAGAATTGATTCAAAGATGGAAAGTAAGGGTTAAAAAAAATGCTTAGCATATGTATAAATGCTTATTTCTCTTCTCTTCCCACTTCCACCCTCACTTCTGTTTACTTAATTTCTATAACTTAAGTTCTTTGGAGACTATGATATTCCATGGAGTAAGAGTCATAGAATTGGCCCAAAGGCTATAAATTTGGACTAGTTGAACTCTGAGTTCCCTTCCAGCTCTAAATCTTGTTAATAGGATTTATGGGTAGGATAAATATGAATTTGCTCACTAAATCTCACATTATTAGAACACTTGAAATACATAAGAGGAAGTAGGAGATGGAGAATATTCAGCTCTATCTACAGAAGTTCTGTCGGTCAAAAACTTTGAAAGATTTAGGAAAAGTTTAGGTAAATTCATAAAGGTTTCCATCAGGTAGCTGAGGAAAAGGTGTTATTATTATGCAGTTCATGTACCTCTGAAATGTCTTGTGGTGCCACTGTCATGGAGAGACACAATTGGGCTGATTCAGGCTGGAATGTTTACGCTTTGCTAAGTCATTTCATTATAAATGTCACTTGGGCATTAGAATATGAGAGCAAATAAAAACCATATCAAGCGTGCTAAAATGTTATTGCAAACACTAACCCATACATCTTTTGGAAATAGCTTTTATGAACTGAGTTCACAAATTTCATATTATGTTCTTTGTTTTGAATCTTGAATTGATTCTATTGTTATTATGAATTCCAAGTGCATAGAGATATTTTATGAACTCAGAGAAGTGACTAACCCATTGGAAATGAATAATACATTTAGGGAAGGAAGGTGGCTCAGTTGATTGAGGGTCAGACCTAGAGGCAGGAGGTCCTGGGTTCAGATACTTCCTAACTATATGACCCTGGGCAAGTCACTTAACCTCCCATTGCCTAGCCCCTTACTATTCTTTTTGCCTTGGGACCAATACACAGTATTGAGTCTAAGATAGAAGGTAAGAGTTCCAAAAAAATAAAAAGAAAGAAAAATGAATACATTTTGCGGGATATGGCTTTGTGGATAGAAAGCTAGGTGTGGAGATGGGAAGTCCTGACTTCAAATTTGGCCTCAGACACTTCGTAGCTGTGTGGCCCTGGGCAGGTCAATTAGCTGTAATTGCCTAATCCTTACTGCTCTTCTGCCTTGGAACTAATACTCAGTATTGATTTGAAGATAGAAAGCAAAGGTTTAAAAAAATGAGTCGATTTTTTAACATTTGAGGAAATGTTTTTCAAGGAAATATAAACATTTTTAAATTTTCTTTGTATCTATATCATCTTACCCTTATTTAATCAAAATAACAGAAAGAAAAGTTGGATAATATGGGGGATTGTTGAATAAAAATCATCTCAATACACAGATAATCCCTGCTTTTCACCTCAGTGTTTCCCTGGGGATTATGTCATAAATCACATCATGTAAAATAATGTTTTCAGATAAGAAGGGCATTAGAATAAGGCTTCTGTTTCTAAGTAAGAATTCACCAGCAAATACATTGTAGATATCACCAATAATCATAAAGACAGTGACAGAATAAAAAATGTTTGGGGGCCTAATCTGTGATTTGTTTGGTATAGAAAATTCCCACCGTGGAAGCTGCTTCCACAAATGACAATAACTTATGTGTATTATTAGTCTTAGAGTTGGAAAGTTTCTTGTGTAAATGAGAGGTTAGATAACTTACCCAGGGTCACACAGCTGATATGTGGCAGAGACAGCCCTTCAACCCAGGGGTCTCAGCTTCAAGGCCAGCTCTCCATCCAGTATGCATGACTTAACATAGGAACACTGTGTTCCAAGTCTTAACATTTTTTAAATGGAAGAAACCTTGAAATTTCATAGACCAATCCCATTATTTTACTGGCAAAGTAGTTGAAGTAACTTAACTTTTTTTGTCTGAGTTTTAAGTGTTCATGGGAAGGAGTGGAGGGTTGATCTCTGAAGCTTTCATTCCAAACCTAATTTGGCCTTGGGTTCTGGAGAGCAATTGTCTCTGGAATCATGTCCTCTTGTTCATCTTTTCTTGGTTCCCACTTACCATCAAGAAAAATTTTGAAAAAGAAAGTACATCACACAAAGGGGAAGCGTAGGTGTGGGGCTATAAAACATTTCTAAAAGGTTTGCCATCACTGGTATAGACTATATGGTAATTCTGATGAAATAAATGAATCTTTATTTACATTACTTTTACTATTTACATTACTCTCTTCATCATTTGTCTCAAGCTCAACATTAAACTTGTGCCATGTTAGTGTTATTTAGTAAACACATATTGAGCCCATATATATTCTTTAGTAAACGCATATTGATCCTGTACATAGTATTCATATCTTGAGCTATATACTTTATTTAGTGCCACGAGGAATGCAATATAGATAATAGATAGGGTTCTTACACTCAAGGTACTTGCAATATGATTAAAGTCAATTTATTCTATTACTTAAAAAATAATGTTGAGGTTCTTTCTATGATTTATTAATTTAGAAGTTATTTTTATTGAAAGCAATATAATTTATTAACTGATCTCTTAAGATCCCTCCCAATTCTGATTCTGTGATTTTTGTTTTAAAGGGCTTGGCTGCTCAGGAACATATATATTAAATACATATTGGGTATAGGAACATTTCTTCAGTCATTTAATTTCTCTGTAAGGTGTTCACAAATAATGAAATTTTCAGCCAAAGACATTTCAGTGTTTTGTAATCAGATATATTAAACATGGATACTTCCTCCAACAGTACAGATTGCAATCTCTCATCACCTCTTTGATTTGTGCAGTTCTTGTCATCGTCTTCCTATAAATTCTCCATTTGCATTTTACCACCATTGTGGAGGATTTCCTTTAGCTGGCTTTGCTGTTTGATGAAAAGCAGTTGAGCGTATTATAGGTTGACCTTTAGTTATCCCATGTTCTGGCTACACAGCTAACCCACATCTTTTTCTGGTTTTGCATGTCTCTGAAAATATCCTTTATATCACTTCTATGCAGCTCTTTATTAATATGACTTTACATGTCTCCCTCTCCATTGCCCTCTGATTGTCTCACAATCTTAATTTTTTTTAGACTGCAGTTTTCTATGGTTGACAGTCATATAACCACTGGGAAGATATCAATATTAGAAATATGGATTTTTGTTTGAAGAGAAATCATGTAGTCGTTATATGCACACAGTTTCTCAAGGAAAATGTAGCCCACTTCTCTATTTGAGTTTGGGCCTAAATAATTGCTCATCTATAAAAATTCCATTATTTGTGAACACCTTACTGAGAAATTAAATGACTGAAGAAATATTCCTATACCCAATATGTATTTAATATATATGTTCCTGAGCAGCCAAGCCCTTTAAAACAAAAAGCTCAACTTCTGACTCCAGGCAAGTGACTTTTCCTCAGTGCCCCCAGGCAACTCTCTATGATTCTGTGTGTGTGTGTGTGTGTGTGTGTGTGTGTGTGTGTGCGTGTGTGTGTGTGCGTGTGTGTGTGTGTGTGTGTGTGTGTGTGTGTGATGGACCCTACTGACAGTCTTTTGAAACCCATCTACATTTTCTTAGAATAATGTTTGTTGCTTACATTCATAACTGTAGGAAATGTTAAATTTCAATTAGAAATTGGTGAAAATAAAGATGGACCTTTTTTCCACATCCAAGATCATAGATTTTTATCTTTAAATTTTTTTAATTTTTTTAATATTTTTAAATTAATCTTTAAATTTAGCCATGGACCTCAGGTTTAGAACTCCTATTTTCAAGGCTAACATGAGATACCCAGCAAAAAACACTTGAGTGGGACGGGTTTCAGAGAGGTTCAGAATGAAAAGGATATCACCAGGCTTTAGCCACTGAAAGGGTAAAGATCCGACTGGGTCCCAGGGGATGTCAGCAAATCTTAGGTAAGCTTGTCTTAAGGCATCATGGCAACAGCAGGAGGAAATTCGGCAGTGGTCTTACAAAGGTTGCTCTCAGATTTGGGACACTCGGGGCTCATAGAGTTGTTATCATTTCCACAAGTGGATGGGTAGGACAACTGAGTCCTTCATCAGCTCTCTGATGTGGGTGATGACCTAGAGACTTTATATGTAGAGGGCAGGTTCTTGCCGAACCATATCTAGTTGCTTTTCCCATGTCAGAAATGAACAGACTGATGCTGGGAACAATTCTTCTGTATAAGGATGAAGGATGGACATCTCTCCGCAAATGGCAGAAAACAGAGAGGATTAGGTAATTAGAATTATGGCAGATGTAGAGCAAGGACAACCTATTCCAATAGAGTCTTGACCCTCAAATACAAAGTTTTCATTTAAGGGACCAAAAACATAAAATGGTTGTATAATGTACATCCATTCATACCTGCCATTTCTGTATTTCTGTACTATTTATGTAAATAACTGGACATAATTACTATTTTTTAAAAACATTCATATTGGTTTTCACTTCCATAAAATTCAAGTATATTTTTGCCAGAGTGAACCTTGTTTATATTTGGCCCATAATCATTCCTAATTACTTTTAGAAAGGTATTTGTTTTTTGTTTAAATAGCACAAATATACAGGATCCATTAAATAAAACTCAAATTCTGATGGACACAAAACAGAGTTCAGTTAGATGTCTGAGAATTCTCAAAACTGTTTCTGATTTCGGCACCTGAACAATCAGGCACAAACTCTTCAGATGTGGGAGTCATAAGGGACTTTGAACTCTTTTTTTTTTCTAAATTAAGTTTATTTCATTAATTAATTTAGGATATTTTTCCATGGTTACATGATTCATGTTCTTTCCCCTCCTCCCACACCTCTCCCATAGCCAACAAGCAATTCCACTGGGTTTTACATGTTATTGATCAAGACCTATTTCCATATTATTAATATTTGCGTAGAACGATCATTTACACCAGTGGTTCCCAAACTTTTTTGGCCTACCACCACCTTCCCAGAAAAAATATTACTTATCCCCCTTGGAAATTAAATTTTTTTAAATTTTAATAGCAATTAATAGGAAAGATAAATGCACCTGTGGCCATCATTGCCCACCTGGATTGCTGCAGCATCCACCAGGGGGCAGTGGCACTCACTTTGGAAATCACTGATTTAGAGTCTACATCCCCAATCATATCCCCATCGAACCATGTGATCAAGCAATTATTTTCCTTTTGTATTTCTACTCCCACAGTTCTTCTTCTGAATGTGGCTAGCATTCTTTCTCATAAGTCCCTCAGAATTGTCCCAGATCATTGCATTGCTGCTAGTACAGACATCCATTACATTCGATTTTACCACAGTGTATCAGTCTCTGTGTATATTGTTCTCCTGGTTCTGCTCCTTTCACTCTGCATCAATTCCTGGAGGTCATTCCAATTCACGTGGAATTCCTCCAGTTCTTTATTCCTTTCAATACAATAGTATTCCATCACCATCAGATACTGCAGTTTGTTCAGCCATTTCCCAATCAAAGGAAATCCCCTCGTTTTCCAATTTTTTGCCACTACAAAAAGTGTGGCTATAAATATTTTGTACAAGTATTTTTCCTTGTTATTTCTTTGGGGTACAAACCCAACAGTGATGTGGCTGGATCAAAGGGCAAACATTCTTTTAAAGCCTTTTGGGCATAGTTCCAAATTGCCTTCCAGAATGGTTGGATCAATTCACAACTCCACCAGCAATGCATTAGGGGACTTCGAACTCTTAAAACAAATTGATAGATCTTGGATGTGATCAGTGACTAAGAGACCAGGTCAATTTATCATGTCCCCATAGACTCATTAAACTTTTAAAGATGAAAAGGCCAGGAATTACAAATATTACACCATTGCCTTTGTTAACTCCTTTTTAATAATGTTAAATGATTTGCCCATGGTCGCTCCAACAGTGTTGGAATCAAGATTTTAACTGAGGTCTTCCTGACTCCAAATCCAATACTTTATCCACCACCTAGTTTCACTGTGGTTCCAAAGAATAGAATCAATAGCAAATGAGAAGGGGCTACAAAGGAACAAATTTGGACTTTATGTTAGAGAAAACTTCCAAAGTATTAGAGCTATCACAATGCAAAATAGACTGCTTTGAGAGGTGGTGGTTTCCCCTCTACTGGGCATCTTTAAGCAACATGTAGGGCATGTCATCGAAGGGATAACTCAGAGAGAATGAGTTGGATTAGATGGCCAGGGGTCCCTTTGCCACCACAATTCTGTGATTCTGTTACTTGCCTAATGTTACACAAGTACCACATAGTAGAACTGGTACCAGGATTCAGATCCTCTCTCTCCTAGCCAATCACACTTTCCATTACTCTGCTTCCAATTATACTGCATTTTAGCCTCTAAAAAATTTATAGTTGTCTATGTGGGCCACATGAAAAAATATTAGTGAAAAAAAACACCATGATTTGCTTATCTAGCTCTCCTTGTATTTATGTTTGTTTCACAAGCACACAAGACCTTCATCCATACCTTTCCCCCAAAATGAAATCATCTATTCCTTGTATTCACCAGGCATTCCTATAATCCATACACAAAGAGGTGAGGCATAATCTAGTATGGTTTCATTTACTTTCATGAGGTAGCCATTAACCTAATAGAACCCAAAAGTTTCCATTGCATGTTTTGGTAAAAGATTTCAGTGGGCAGTTAAATTCTGTGGCTTACATTTGGCAGACCTCAGATGCATTTGTCTGTCTTTGGATGAAGCTTGTTTTAGGTTTTATTTTTATTTTTATGGAGATAAGGCTGCAGCCCTAAAATTTTTTTTTAAAGGGCGTACATATTTTTGGCTGTTTTCCAAAGCACATTCTTCAATTAGCATTATCAACCAATATAAGGTGTGGTGTTTCATCTCTCATTTGCTGGGAGATTACTACCATTTTGGTAAACATCAAGGATAATGGAGTAAAGCTCGCCATCTGCTGACCACTGGCCACCAATGCGTACACTATTTAGAAAAATATTCAACAAAAGCCTACTCCCCTGAACACTTCACAAGTACATTGATACTCAGTGTAATTATGTTTAACATCATTTTTTTTCTTACCTTCTCTCCTATCCTTCTGTTACCCACTCCTGACCTCACTCATCAGTACAGAATATTAAAAGTGCACTTACTGTATTTGGATGCGGAGTTTTAGTAAGCTAATGTTTTATAATTCTAAATTTCTAAGTTTTTTGGAAATTTCTCAGCAAGAAGTCATTGTACCATAGGAAATGTCCCCAAAATTTTAGTTAGAAAAATGACTTAAGACGGTCGAGTTTATTATTATTTAGACAATGTCAGAGGTATATGTGTGTTTGGGTGTGTATTTTTTAGTTTTTTAATGATTTATTTTCTCAACTACGATAGAAACAATTTTTTTTCTATTTTTTTTTAAACCCTTGTACTTCGGTGTATTGTCTCATAAGTGGAAGATTGGTAAGGGTGGGCAATGGGGGTCAAGTGACTTGCCCAGGGTCACACAGCTGGGAAGTGGCTGAGGCCGGGTTTGAACCTAGGACCTCCTGTCTCTAGGCCTGACTCTCACTCCACTGAGCTACCCAGCTGCCCCCAATTTTTGACAATTGTTTTCTGATATTTTAGGATTGAGATTTTTCTCCCTCCATCCCTTCCCCAAGGTGGCAAATGGTCTGATATAGGTTATACCAGTGTTTTCATGCAATATATATTTCCAGATTGTTCATATTGTAATAGAAAACAAATTAAATGTGTATATTTTATTGAGTGATTAGTAGTAAAATTTTACAGTGGATCATTAAATTGATGTCATAGTCTATAAGATATATAAGCTCTATCTTAGTCATTCAGATTGTACCAGTTTCCATTACTCACCATATAGGACCAAATACCTTTTTCCCCATTACTATTTACTTTTCCTTATTTCTCTAATTACTAATTTTTACAAATTGATTGAGTTTTATATACCCAGTACTGGTCTTCAATGAATTGACAACATCTCTCCTGAAAAATTGTCCAGGGGGCAGCTGGGTAGCTCAGTGGATTGAGAGCCAGACCTAGAGACAGGAGATCCTAGGTTCAAATGTGGCCTCAGACACTTCCCAACTGTGTGACCCTGGGCAAGTCACTTGACCCCCATTGCCTAGCCCTTACCACTCTTCTACCTTGGAGCCAATACACAGTATTGGCTCCAAGGCAGAAGGTAAGGGTTTTTAATTTTTAAAAATTTGTTCCATTCCATTGAACAGAGTACATGTTATCTAGCCATTCTACCAAAATATATGAAAATGTTTAAATAAATTCTAATAATTTTCCAGAAGACAATTTATATACTTATTATATCTCAGCTTAGTATTTAGATTCAGAAGAGACCTTAGGATTCTAATACCTTCATCTTACAAATAGGAAACCAAAGACCAAGAAAGTATGACTTACCCAAAATAGTGACATAATTGGGATTTGAACTCCAATCTTGATCTCATAATTTAGTGTTCTGTCTTTGTTTTATTTATTAGTTTGTGCTATCCCCATCTTTGTTGTTGTTCAGTCATTTTTCAGCCATGACCTTATTTGAAGTTTTCTTGGCAAAGATACTAGATTGGTTTGTCATTTCCTTCTTCAGCTCATCTGACATTGAGGAAACTGAGGCAAATAGGGTGAAGTCACTTGCCCAGGGTCACACAGCTAATAAGTGTCTGTAACCAGATTTGAATTCAGAAAGATGTCTTCCTTATTCCAGTCCCAACTCTATCCACCGAGCCCTAGTTGCCTCATAACATCTTTAAGAAAGATTTGTTATTGTAACCTTTTGTTTTTATGCCATTTTTGACTTCTCTTTAAACTATAACACTCTATTGAATCTTCCCTTTTAACACCAAAAATCATTTAAGCAAAACCTACCTACAAAATTGCCATGTCTGATGGTATATAGCACATTCTACATCTTCAATTCCTCAGTCGTTGGCCAGGGGTATGTTTCATAATCAGCTTTCTAGAACCAAGCTTAGTCATTCCAAATAACTAAAGTTTGGCTTCCTTTTAGCCCTGTTTTCTTGAACATTTGTGTCTTCCTTATGTATATTCTTTTCTGGATTGTGCTTCCTTTACTTTCTATCAGTTCATATACATCTTCCCATTTTTCAGTGAATTTCTGAAATTCTCTATTCATGGACACTTTGTTTCCAGCTTTTTGCTACTTCTTTGAAGTGTTGTTATAAATCTTTTGGTATATTGGATATATTTCTCTGTCTTTAAACTCCTTTAGGTCTGTTCCTTTTAGGGAATTTCTGTGTTAATGGGACATTTATTGACTTTCCTTGAATAATTTCAAATTGGTTTCCAGAAAGGTTGTACCAATTCATGGCTCCTCCTACAGTACATGTATTTATCAGTCCCTCCAATACTGACTTTCCATCTTTTTTCCATCACTGGCTCTATGAGGGCAAACATGCAACATATTTGTATCTGCAGCACAGGTCTGGCTCATAGTAGGTACTTAATAAATGGTTGATTAAGCAGTTCCATTTTATAATCCTTTTAAATGTGGTCTCCAAGGACTACTACTGTGCCTTGCTTCTCTTTCTGCTTCCAAAATTAGGTCAGAGAAAACAACAGTATTTCTCCTTCTTTTTAGATAATTTAGTACTTAATACATCCAGGACCCCCGATTTTATTCATGTTTGTTGATCTTCACAAAATTGCTCCAATCAGAAGCACAAGGCCAGAACCATCAAGGATGAGCACTTATAAGCAGGTTGTTCCTCAGTCCTTGGACATCATTGCACTTAGAGCACTAATTCTGTCAAGAAATGTCCTTTAGGGGGCAGCTGGGTGGCTCAGTGGATGGAGAGCCAGACCTAGAAAAGTCTCAGACACTTCCTAGCTGTGTGACCCTGGGCAAGTCACTTGACCCCCATTGCCTACCCTTACTACTCTTCTGCCTTGAAGCCAATACACAGTATTGACTCCAAAACGGAAGGTAAGGATTAAAAAAAAAAGAAAGAAAGAAACATTAGGTTTCAACATTCATACTATTAATCTAATATCTACATATATCACTCATAAGTGATATCAACAGCCATTTATTGAATACCTTCTGTGCATGGAACATGGTGCTAGGGTCCTGATTTTGCTTCTTGCCCTCTGGGCAATCAAGGATAAATGATCTAAACTCACTGGGTCTATGTTTTCCAATCTTAAATAGGAGGTTAGACTAGATAATTTATAAGGGTCTTTATAATTGTAGATCCTGTCATCTTTTTTTAAAACACTTACCTGCTGTCTTAGAATTAATACAAGGTATCAGTATTAGTTCCAAAGAAGAAGAGCAGAAAGGGATAGGCATTTGGGATTAATTGATTTGCCCAGGGTGACATAGCTAGCTAGGAAGTATCTAAGGACAGATTGGAACCCAGGACCTTCCATCTCCAGATCTGGCTCTCTATCCACTGAGCCACCTAGCTGCCCCTGATCCTATACTTGGCACTTTGACAGACACAAAGGATACCTAGACAAAAACAAAATAATCCTTTCCCTTAAGGAGCTTACATTATGACTATGAAAAGTGATGGTATTTTTCTCCAATGTAATTCATTATTACGAACAACAGTAATATAATAATTAACATCCATATATATAAATATATATATATTTAAGGTTTGCAAAATACCTTCTATGTATTACTTCATTTAGTTCTCATTACCATCCTTTGACATAGGTGACTGTTATTCTCATTTTACAGCTGAGAAAAATTAAACACACAGAGATAAACTGGCCCAGGGTCACACAGCTAGTAAGTTATAAGGCAGCATTTGAACTCAGGTCTTCTTAACTTTAAGACTAGCACTCCTTTCACTGTATCACCCAGTTGTCATTGTGGAGCTCTTATCTTAAATCAAAATTTGAAGACCCAGTGTTTAAAAGAAGGATAAAATACTTTTATTTTAATAAATACATTTAAATATTAATTCTCTTTGGTCAGTAAAACTTTCTTTAAAAATCAAGGCACTCTAATGATAACTGTAAACGTAAACCCAATGCCAAAAAGACAAAAAAAGTTCCATTATAGTGCAAAAGACTAGGGAAAAACATTAGTAAAGAGGGAGGATGAAAGAGGGTTGAGGAAGGATTCACAAAAGAGGTAATTTATTAACTTTTCTTTCAGAAGGCTTAGGATGTGATGTGAACTGCTACTTACTAGCTAATAAAACAAAGGGAATTTGGGAGAAAGTGACTATACAATCTCAGAGCTCATAATAGCCAAGGAAGGGAGAGTCCTCCTGAGCTATAGCAAAAAAAAAAAAAATCAAAACATTTAGAGAACTGATATACGTACTTGCTTAGAAAGAGATTGTAAAGAAGAAAATGCCTTGATGGAGAGGAGGATCAGAAGAGCAAAATTCTGACAATGCAATTCATAATTAATCCCTTTAAGAACAGAGAGAGATCCAAAGATTTTGATGTTGTTTCATAGGAAGCTCTCTATTGAACTCAATTTAAAAAAAAAGATATATATCAAAAATGAAAGGACAAGCATATAACCAAAACTGAATACCAATACTTAGCACAGAACTATAATTGTAGTATCAGAAAATTCAAAATTCAAAAAATCAGCTAAGGTTTTCAAAAAGTAACAGATTGGAAAAAAAGAAAACCTGTTCAGAGCAAGAGATAATTCTGCTTTGGAAGTTGTTGGAGAATAAAGGGTGCAAATGATATAATGGTACTAGATGACAGAAGAGCCAAACCAAGGAAAATTACTTTCAAAACGAAAAGAATTGAAGAAATATGATGAAGAGGACACCAAAGACCAAGAGAGATTGAGGTTCAGAGGAGAGCTTTGATGCTTTAAAGAAGTTCAAGTTTCTTTATCCAGTGTTTTTTAAAAGTCAACACAGAAGCAATGACCAGTGAAATAAATGAGTAATTTCAGTATGCCATATATTAATGCTAAAGGTGTCCGGTTGAAGGCTAGTTGATTATATTTATCCAAAGGGAGATCATATTAGCAAAGCAATATACTGAGCTTGTATTTATTTTCAGGATGCCAGGGAAAGCTTTTCAATTTTCTGACTAGGGCTTTTGAAAACTGAAACTAATATTTTTGCCGCTGAGCCCCCCAAAGCCCAGATGTGACATTGCTGAATCTAAATTTCTACTTAGCTGCATAGGAACATCTGCTTTGCGGCAGATGGCATGTAAAATATGACCTCGTTTCATATAGTTTTAATTATTTCTCTTCATTAAAGTCCATAGACAAACATTTATTAAGCACTTACTATGTGCTGCCAGACATGGTACTATGTGTTGAGTATCCAAAACCAAAAAATTAAATAGGCTTTGCCCTCAAGGAGCATGCATCCTATAAGGGGAAATATGTACACCTAAGACAGTTTGGGTGGAAGTAGAGATACTCCCTAGCCTGGTGAACTTTGAAGAAGCTGGAGATTCTAAGAAGTAAAGATGTGGAGGGATAGGATTCCAAGGCTAGAGGAAAGACATAGAGATAAGAGATAGAATGAAAGTGGACAACAGCAACCAGGCCAGTTTGGATTGATTTAAGAGTGTATGGAGAGAAGTATTAAGTCTAGAAAAGTAAGTTGTAGCCAAATATAAAAAAGCTTTAAGAAAAATCTAGAGATAAAGTAACCCATTGGAGCTTTTTGAGCAAGAATGGGTGAATAAGTAGAGTTACGCTTTCAGAAAATTATTTTTTTGCATTGGAAAAGGGAAAGATTTAAGACTGAGATCAAACAGAGAACCTTAGTGATAGTCAAGGAAAAAAGTAATGAAAACCTGAATTAGAATGGAAGATGACCTGGATGGTAGTGAGGAGATAAAATATGTAAAAAAAAAAAAAAGAAAAGAAAAGAAAAAGAAAAACACTATCGGGGAAGAAGTTTCAAAATTTGGCAACTGATTGGATACACAGTATGAAATCAAGGATGTCTGACATCTAAGATTTTGAAGTTGGGTTTTTAGCAAGATAATTGTGTCCCTAACAAAAATAGGGACATTTGGAAGAGGAATGGGTTTGGAAGGAAAATAACAAGTTCTATTTTCAACATTTTGAGTTTGAAGTAATTCTGAGATACCTAGTCTGAAATGCCCAGTAGGCAGTGGGCTGGAGCTCAGGAGAAAGACTAGGGATACATATACAGTTACGGATAGAGATGGCATCTTTGTAGAAATGATTGTTAAACTCATGGAAACTATTAAGGGCCAAGCAGGAGACTGTAGAGATTTTCTTTACATGCTTTCTTTGAGCAAACCTGCAGAGGTAAACATAAGAAGAAGCACCCAGATGCTTCTGTGAATTTCTCAGTATTTTCTAAAAAATGCTCAGAAAGATAGAAAACAGTGTCTGCTAAAGAGAAAGGAAAATTTGAGGAGATGGCAAGAGCTGATTTTGGTTTTGAAAGAGAAATGAAAACCTACATACCACCTAAAGGAGAAACAACAAAAGATGTTTAAGGATCCATCACACCAGAGAGGCCTCCTTTGGCATTTTTTCTTATTCTGTTTTGAGTATCATCCAGAAATCAAAGGGGAGCAACCTGGTCTTTCTCTTGGAAATGTGACCAAAATATTGGGAGAAATGTTGAGTAACACCTCTGCAAATGACAAGCAACCTTATGAAAAGAAGGCAGTTAACTGAAGGAAGAGCAGGAAAAGGATACAGTTACATACCAGGTTAAAGGAAAACCTGATATGGGTAAAAAGGAACAAATTGCTGAAGCAAGAACAACAAGCAAAAGGAGAAAGAAGAGGAGGATAAAGAAGATGATTTCTAACTTGGCTCTAGAGCAGTTTTTTTCTTATCTATAAAACATTTAATTACTTGGTACACAACTCCTTTTAAAGAAAAATCTTGAAATAGAAGACTGTGTTAGGTTTGTTTTTAAGTTGTACGGCAACTTCATTCTTTATATATATATTAACAAATGTGTCATTAGATAGCCCCATCCTTCAGTGGCATTTTCAATAGCCACTAACCTTGCTTGCTACACTCTGGGAGTTGTAAATTGGCATGGAAATTTAAAGCAGGTTCTTGTTGGTGCATAGTCCAAATTAGTTATATATGGTTCATTTTGTTATATATGGATATGGTTCATTTTCACCTTCAGTTGTCTTTGATGGAGCATACGAAATAATTGTTCTGTTAACTGAATGCCTCTCTATAATTGCAGCAAAAAAAAGTTGCAGCTATTTTGGTGACCTTCTGAATACTTCAAAGTAAATTCAGCTTTTTTAATAAAAAAAGAACTGGATGCATTAATAGTCTTTTCTTATTTAAAAAGACAAAAAAGATATGTATATGTATACATATATATATACACACTTAACTAAGAAATATGGAATGTTTCAAATTTAATAATAAAAACTGCCTAGGCTCAGTATTGGAAGAGAAGAATATCTTGAGAAATTTATTGAGGTTTGATAGAAGAAAGTGTTCTTGATAAGTGGAAAGCAAAGAGATGTGTGAAATGAGCCAGCCCGCCAGCCCTGCATTACATATATCACAGGTAAATTGCTATGAGTCCTATGCATGGCTTTAAAGAAAAAGAGTACAAAATCTTCCTTGACAGCCCACTTCAGTGTTTAATAGTTCTTATCAGCAAGTTTTGTGGACTATTTCCTCTGGTTCTCTTTTCATCAGAGAGGGAGAACAGCTGGTTACAGTCTTCTGCGATAACCTTTTGTTCCCACTTTGGGGATGCTAGCTATTTGAGAACTATTACTGTGTTTTATAAAAAATGTTTTTCTTCCAGAAAAAAAGAGCCATTTCTGCCTGCATGGGTATTGGAGATTGCGTGTGCCTAGCAAATTTGTGTGTAGAACACTGCTACTACTCGGGAGGGAAGGAAGCTCCCTTTGTTATCACATAGCAAAGTAAAAGAGCCCAAGATGGGAAATGCTTGCCACAAGCATGCTCAACTTGGACTGATTCGGTTGCTTACCTCAGGGTCATGTTGAAAAGAAGCTTCTAGGGCAACAGGAAATCCCTGTGTTGGTGGTAGACAGCAGTTTGTTTCATTTTTTACAAGGAAGTAAGCCATAAGACTGTCCCACTTGCTTAACAGAATGTGAAGAAGTCTATTTCTTTCTGTTGATGAGGTAGGAAATTTCACTACTTATTGAAATGCGGTAATGGATATAAGCTATCACTGAACTGGTTTTTGAGGTGAGTCACTGAGTGTGTGGTGGCAATGGGAAAACAGATTTTAAGAGAATCCCTGGGAGCAGATGGGAGGTCCTAGTTTCAAACGTGGCCTCTGACACTTTTTAGCTTTGTGACCCTGGGCAAGTCACTTAACCACCATTGCCTAGTCCCTTACCACTCTTCTGCCTTGGATAGTATCAATTCTAAGGCAAAAAGTAAGGAGGGAGAGAGGGGGAGGGGGTGGAGAACAATATCTGAACAAGCCTTGGAAGAAAATAATCAGTGTAGGATAACTTAAGCTGGGCAGTCAGCAGTGAAAAGCACCCTGGATGGGGACTGAAAAGAAAGACCTGGTTCAAATCTTTGGATCTCAGTTTCGTCTTCTAATGGTCTCTGAAGATGCTTCCAGTTCTAAATCTTTTTCTAAATCTAAATCCAGCTCTAAAACTTTTAAAGTGAAGCATATAAAGAATGGATAAGTAGTTTATGGGAAGAGAGGATATCAACAAATGATCTTATTTTTTCTAAATCTTAGCTTAAAAAATTATCTCATTATGGTTGTAGCTTATAGAGAGATGTTTTGTCTTTATTTTATTTCTCTCCATTCATGAAATTGTGTGCTTTAATAAAAGAAAATGCTAAAGTTTATTCTTTACCCCCCTTTTTTTATTTAGAATATTTTTCCATGGTTACATGGTTGGGTTACATGATTCATAATTTTTTTCCACCCCTCCCAAAGCCGACAAGCAATTCCACTGGGTTATACATGTATCATTGTTCAAAACCTATTTCCATGTTTTTCATATTTGCAGTAGAGTGATTATTTAATGCCAAAACCTGAATCATATCCATATCGAATTACTTGATTGATCTTAGGTTTTTCTTCTGCATTTCTGTTTCCACAGTTCTTTCTCTGGATGTGGATTGAACTTTTTTCTTAATGTTAAAAAAAACAACAAAAAAAAAAACTTTAACCTGGAAATTCTGTAACCTAATAGGATAATACCGCCACCTAGTGATTTATTTTGACTTTAAGACCATCTCCCTAAGAGTTCCTTTTGAGTCATGGATGCTGGAGCCCAGATCCCTTTAGCAATCTGATAAAGCTTATGGGATATTTCACAGCAAAATATTTTTGATGCTTAAGACAAAAATACATGAGGTTACAAAGAATACTAAGTGTGTTGAAATAAAGATGTTTTTTTTCCCATCTAAGTCACTTATTAAGTCAGCAGACATTTATCCATTCAATATGTTTGTGCTACCATACTAAGTTTTGCAGATATAAAGAAAAGCAAAAGACATTCCCTGCCCTCAAGGAGGTCACAGTCTAATAGGGGAGACAATATGGAAAGAACTGTGTACACACAAGATATATTTAGGATAAATTGGAAGTCATCTTGGAGGGAAGACATTGAGAGGGATTGAGAAAGGCTTCTCATAGAAGATGGGCTTTTACTTGGATCTTGAAGGGAAATCCTTCTGGAGGCAGAGCATTCTAGCCATTTTTCTAGATGCTTTGGAAAGTTAAGGCTTTACAATGTCTAGCGAATGATGTCCTTAAAAGATCTCATTTGGGGAATTAATCTTGAAAAGAGGCTTTGACTATAAGGCTTTCACTAACCATCAACTTTTTTTTTAAAACTTCATTTGTCTATAGAAGCACTGGGCATGGAGTCAGGAGAGACCTAATTCAAATCCAGTCTCAGACACTTATTAGCTATGTAGCCGTGGGCAAGTCACTTAGCCTCTATTTGCCTCAGTTTTCCCAACTATAAATGTTGATAATACCAGCACCTACCTCATAGTGTGGTTATGAGGATCAAATGATTTATTATCTGTAAAGTGCTTGGCATAGCACCTGGCATATTGGAGGTGCTATATATAAGTACTTATTCCTTTCTCTTCCCTTGCCTCCCTGCTATGTCTTGTTTTCTTCTGGCTCTACCCTGAAACTTTATCCCTCCAGTTTCCACATGGGATCTAGGATTCAAACACAAGGTCATTCAGGTAGTAGTTGGCAGAACTGGGATTCAAACCTGGTTTGATAACCAATATAGTTCCCCAATTACCAATCAGACAATGTCTAATTCATCTGTTTCAAGATCCTACTCATTCCTCCTTTCTTATTGCTCTCAGGCAGAAGAAACAGAGGTTTTAAGCTGTTCCACATTTTGTCATCCCCAACTGGTTAAAAATATTAGCTAGTCTGAACCTAGCATTAAGATTAAAATAATTTGAGAGATTGGTTTGGGGGTAAGAGTATCAATTTTTTTTTTAGACTAGCATGTAAACAATGGGTCATAGATCAGCAGCCTCCTCATTTAATCAAAAAACATGGAAGGTTCTACAGACAGATCTATAAATAGACTTTTGGAAGCTTTTTATTGAGCCTCTTCCTTGAATATACTATGACATCTCTAATTGGTAAAGAGCTAATTAGATCCATCAAACTCTCACCCTTCCCTACACCACGAATGATGATCACGTAGGCAGGAAGAGAATCGTTCACTCTATAATCTATTAACCACATTTTGTTAAAAGGAAAATATTTCTTGGAATTCCTAAGGACAAGAAAATGTAAAAAGCAGCCAGCTGATCGGAGGCTCTGACTCAGAAATGAGAAACAGGAATACACAGGAATTCTCTCTATCCTTACATAGAATTAGTGAAGTATATGAAACATCTCACACTTGCCAATGCATTGTTGTACACCTTCATTCTGGTACTGACTGTAGCATATGTAATATATAAATGTTCTTCTCAAGAGTTTGTTCTGTGTCCTGCCTTACTCCAGGTAAATATAGAATATATGTTATATACATAAATAACAATAAAGTACATAATATATGTATATATAAAGCATAATATAATCTTCTAATTACTTAGATATGCCTGTCTAATAATTTTGAGGGCTGGTTTATATTAAGATATTTGAATGAGTGTCTGTCATTAGTTAAATTAGTTAAATTAGTCAAATTAGTCAAAATGAGATAAAAGAAAACTGTTAAAAAACATTCTTCTAATCTTCATACAGTAGATTTTCAGGGAAAGTAGGAAATATGAAAAAGGACATTTAATACAAAAAATGGAATAAGTAATATATGTTATCTGAGTTAACATAGTGTTTCTCTTCCTAAATTTATCAAGTCCATCACTTTTTCCCAGAAGGAAATTCTTGGCTTTTTTTGTTTGTTTGTTTGTTTAATTTTTTCCACTTTTATTGAGTAGACTTTCAGATTAATGCCTTTTATTTTTCAAGCTGCCTGAAAATGCTTCAGAGCAGGCCAGTAGCCCAGTCAAGTTAAGTCGTTATAACAGTATTCATTTCTATCTATATCCATAACAAAACCATCTTGACCCAGAGCAAACCTTCTAGTAATTCTACTACTTAAAGTAGTAGATAGCTACTTGGCTGCTTAGCTCATGGCAGAATTGGCTTCATAATTCAACAAATGGCTCACCCTAAAGAACATTTATGAACTCTGAGAAACATTTGACTAATTCTCTCTCCTATGAAAGAACCAGTGTTCTTTCATAGCTAGTGGTTCATGGCCTGGCAATTTACATCGCTTTCCTCAGTCACTGGAGACATTTTCCTCTGTTAGCTGTCACAGAGCTGTCTGCTCAGAAACAAACCTTCAGCTTCAGCATTTAAAGAGGAATTGCGCCTCTAAGAACCCCCCCCCAATAATTTTGGTATGTGTCCACCAGATGGTGGTAGAGTCATAGTTAGGGAGTCAAAGTGGTTTGGGACTTAGCCCTTGAACTGTTTTTCAAAGCCAGCCACAACTTTGTATAAGGAATAGTTTCGATAATAAACCTAAAAATAAAAATAGATGTCTGATGCTTCTAGAATGCTTACACTTAAAAGGTCTTCAGGACTGCCTTATTTTCTGATGTGATTCAAGGCTGTCATTTTTCTTTTGGCAAATTTATTTTCCTTAATATCATCTCATATCTTCATTTGTCTCAAGAATTCCAGATTGTTTCTTAGCATGCAGAAGCCACCTTTTTAACTGCTTCTTGAACATTTTTTTTTATCCATTAAAAGGTCTACAACTTGCTTTCACTTTCCTCAAAAAGCTTTGTTTACAGTTGCTCAACTTCTCAGTCCCTAATACTCAAAGATATGTTTCACCCTTTCTCTGAGGATTTATAAGGAGGAAAGGGGGAGTAGAGAGCTGCCCAGAAAGTCAGGAGGACTGGGTAAAAAATCCTGCCACTCACACAAACTGGAACTATGTGACTCTGGGCAAGTCATGCCTAAGACAACTTTCTAATATTTTGGGTTACCAAGAAATTGGTGGTTTATATGGGTTTCAGGAGTTCCCACACAAAGGAACTTGATTGTACTAAATAAAACACACACACGCTGAGAGAGAGCTGGCAAACCAAACTAGATGAAGAATCAAGGTACTTACTAAGGAGTAAGCATGTGCCAGGCAAGTTGAACAACACCTGACTCCCCCCCCCCCCCCATTTCCTTTTAGACCTTGATAGAAACAAATCCTCAACCCAAGAGCTTTGGAAATGGAAATGTTTCCCAAACAACCAGACCCACTTTCAGCATAGCCATCATTGAGGAGAGAGATCATCGTGGAGAAGGGACTCATCTTCCTCATCACCACCAGTAACAATTTCTGACCAACTGCCAGCAGTAGGCAGATGGGCTTAAGAACCTTGGGAGTGATGGTACCCTCAGACCACGGGTCCTGCTTCCAACCCAGCCCATAGCTATTATCTTGGGGAGGTGACTTCTATGTAGAAAGGGCCAGCCATTCCCATAAATTAATGCTCACAGGAGAGGCAACTACGGGAACAGAAACAGCAGGGAGAAATGGGAGGTAACATGAGCCAGATTGCCATTTTCCCTCAGATTCTGATGAGGATAGCCAAAGACTCTGAATCTAAGAATCTTTGGAATAACCATGCTTCTAGCTCAATGATTATAGGCATCCTCTGGAGAAGCATACCCTGAGGAAATACAGCCTGGCAAATGTTCTTGTCAGTGCTATAACCATGTCTACTGAAGACTCAGACTAGAAAGTTCTCATCAACCAAATTCTTGACAGTCAAATTATTCAACATCATAAACTGATATGATTTTATTAGTGGAGATATTGTCATATGCTTTGCCCCTGTACCCTAAGCCCCGTGAGACTTTTCCATTGAGCTTACAGCTGAAACCTTCCATATGTGTTGTCTTTCTGCATTAGAACATGAACTCCTGGAGAATAGCACCCGTTCTACTTTTCTATTTGTATTTCCAGCAGTGCTTAACAAATCATCATCCATTCATTCATTTGCATACTACCTCCCTCATTCCAATTGTAGTAGTTTTTATGAATTGTCTTTTTACTAAGAATAGGGTAACCCCCCCAAAAAAATATGTGCCCCTATTATTGATAGAAAAGCCTCTTGCTATATAGTCATGAGCTAATTGTCTATTGAGCACTTACTATTTGTAAAGGTCTTTTTCTTAACATTGAACTCTAAGAAACATACCTTTGGCTTACTCACCTATAAAATAAATATAAAAACAGTACAAAGCACTGTACAAGACAGCCACAAAGAAATAGAAGACTAGTATTCTCCCTGATGGAGCTTAGGTTCTAATTAAGGAATGAATTAATAATTAAGAGTAATGAACTGTAAGTGCTAAGTTAGTCATTCAAATCAACAAATTCATCATATATTTCTTAATTTTCTACTGGTTGCAAGATTCTGTGCTGGACACAGAATACAAAAATGGGTATTAAAGAGAGCTCTTATTAAGTATCTTACCATCTACTTGGGAGATTTTATACACACACAATCTGTATTAAAAGGAAGAATGTGCAAAGAAAAAGTTCAAAGAACAGGGTATTTTAAAAAATCTGGGGAGAGAAGTCACTTTAATCTTGAAAGCAGGAAAATAAAGGCAAAGAAATTTTCATGGAAAAAGTATCTCTGAAGGCCCACAGTTTCAAGGGGGTGATTTATGACTAAAGCAGAGTGGAAGTGGATCGATACACTAGACAAATTTGGCCACAAAGGAAGGAAAGGACCTAAACAAATAAAAATGAGTAAGGAGCCCGTTTTACATATGTAATCATCTTGTGAGCAAAAGTGTGGATCCAGGAGAAAGTAGGACAAAAATGATGGAAGGAGATAGTTTGATCAGTTTGATGAGCATATCATACATATTAATAGAAATATATTATAAAGGTTGAAAGGAATAGGTTTGGAAGGAGCTAAGGCGTTGGAGAGGTAGGAGGCCTGAAGTTTATAGTCAGGGGATAATTTCAGATTTGGGGATTTTGTAAATAGAATAGTTTCAAGAGAGTGGTTTATGGCTAACATGGGGTGAAGATGGACTGATTTAAAAACTAGCATAATTAAATGCCTGCTATATGTAAAGCACTGGGATTAGATATAAAAATAAATCATCCCTGCCTTGAATAAGTTTACATTCCATCAGGGTAAGTGGCATGTACACATATCAACACATACAAAATATAAAGGAAACAGGAAGTCATGCAAATATTGGAGGTGTCATAGGAAAATAGATACACTAATGCACTGTTGGTGGAGTTATGAACTCCTTTTTGGGAAGGAATTTGGAACTATGCCCCAACTCTTAAATTGTGCCTGCCCTTCTGACCAGCAATAGGTTATATGCTTCAAAGAGATGAAAGAAAGAAGAAAAGGACCTCTATGTACAAAAATATTTATAACAGCTCTTTTTGTGGTAGCAAAGAAATAGAACCTAAGGGGATGCCTGTTATTTGGGGAATGGATGACCAAATTAGAGTATATGAATATAATAGAACATTGTCTCACTGTAAGAAATGATGAAGGAGATGGTTTCAGAAAAACCTGGGAAGATTTGTATCATCTGATACAAAGTGAAGTAAATAGTACTAATAGAACAATCTACACAGTAACAGCAATACTGTAGGTGTGATCAGCTGTGTTAGTAACTCTGATAAACCCAATTACGCACCTCAGTTCCAAAGAATTCATGATAAAAAGTTCCATTTACATTCAGAAAGAGGACTGATCAACTCAGAATATAGATTATAGCATATTTCCTTCCTTCCTTCCTTTCACTTTTTCCCTCTTTTCCTCCCTTCTTCCTTCTCTTCCTCCCTCCCTTTAGGACCTTGTAGGTAGAACAGTTTCAAGGGTGTGATTTATGACTAAAGTGGAATGGAGATGGATCATTACAATAGATAATTAAAATTCTAAGTATGCTTTGCAATATAGAGGGGGCCCTAGAGGTTAGGTTCAGGGGTTTCCACTTTGGTGTGTGTCTGTTTATGAACCTCTTCGGCAATCTTGTCAAATATGTGGACTTACTTCTTGGAATTATGATTTTAGAAACATAAATGTCTGATTACTTAGGAAATATTCTATTGAAATGGAAGTATCAAAATATGCATTTTTAAAGAGTTTATAGATCACTGAGCCAATGGAATTCAAGAAATGACTCATGTAGAAAATGGCATTTGAACTTGAGCTAGAGATTCTAAGTGACAAAGATGAAGGACTGTATGGTGATGGGAGTTGAGTAAAAGAAATTGTAAGAGCAGTGTGATAGAAAAGTAGATATTGAATTATCTAAGAGTGATGGCAGAAACTTTCTTCTATAGTTGTGAAGAAAGGCATCCAGAAGCTAAAATAGTAATAGCAAAAAGCAAAGGGAGAGTTTAGCATAGTATATCAGCACTGACTTCAAAGGATAGGTTGTTGAATGATGGTAGCTAGGGAAAGTATGGTCTGGAAGTGGCCATGGGGAACAAGGAGTAAAGAAACTTTTGGGACTTGTGAGACCAAAAAAAAAAAAAAAAATGCTGAAAGCATTAGAAATGGTTGTTATCGTTGTGCAGCTCTTAGGGAGAAAACAGGTTTCGGTTAAGGTCCAAGGGAAGAGTTTCTACATGTATGTAAATTTTAACTGTGTACAGATGTCCATAATCACTGTAGCTGGGGCAAGAATAGGAAGATAAAGAACTGTGATTGAGATTGGAGGGAGCTGGGATAGGTCAAAGATAAATCCAAGTTAGAATATAAGCCTAAAGATAGCATTAATAGGATTCCTGGGCTCCTGCTCAGGGTGGTGTATTGAGATGACAGAGTAAAGAAGTGGGAAGTTGGGAGGTTCATATTAACCATTTTGGGGTTTGGGGTCCATATTTCAGGTTCTCATTAAGTGATGGAAGAAAGGAAATACTGGGCAGCAAGAGATGGTAACTGGAGGAGCACATAGTAACACTGAGGATGTTGGTTTCATGATCTTTCTACAGTCCAAACCCCCCTTCATAGATTATGTTCTCCCATGGATTTTCTTAATGGACTCACCACAGAGGCACTGTAGTTGGGGGTGAAAGTAGGATTGATGCTTATATAGTCTTAAGCTCCTCCAGGTGTTGAGATATATGTATATAAACATTTTTTCAGAGTATAGAAATTAAGATGAGAAAGCCCTCACTTTTTAACATGACAGTGTTTATACTTTTGCTCCCAGAATGAATGATGTTTTACATTGCCATTAAGGAAATGAATTAGAGAGACATCTTGAAGTGTCTTTGAAGCTAAGAAGCCCTTGGTTCAAAGCTCATCTCTGAAACATTCTGCATGTTTGACTCTGGTCAAGTCACAGAACTCCAGAATTTCCTGAAGCTAAGAATAGAAGTTGCAAAGCAGCTATACATAGGTGCAAATTGGAGTTTTTCTTTTTCAGTTCTCATTTTCAATGGAATCACAAGTCCAATCCAAAAACAAAGCGAAAGCAACAACCAAAAAACAAAAATAACTCAGCACTTTACATGTAGTAAGAACATGTAAGCTTTGAGTGTAAAACCCAGATTTGACAAGCAATACATTTCAGAGGCCTCTAAGGCGTTGTGTGTTGGACAGAAGACCTGAGTTCTAGTTTTCACTTTAAACTTGGGCACCATGTCTCACTGAGCCTCTGTCTTTATTTGTAAGACTACTAATTGCCTGCTGATCTCCCAGAGCAGGCAGCAGCTAGTGGTCCAAACTTGCAGCCTTATTCTGCAAACTGAAAAACGGAACCCCTGCTCACCAACTTGTGACTTCCAAATGTCCCTTCTTGGCAGCTGAACTTTATTTGCTGAAGTAACTAAACAAATGTGGGACTGGAATGTAAACTCGAGATAAATTAGGCTGCTGACATTGAAAGTTGACTTTTGTTTCTTTCTTCATGAATACTGAAGATTATTTTGGATTTTTTTTTTTATAGTAAGCCCAGATCATTTTAAGAAGGGACTTTTCTAATTGCTATGTGTGTGTATACATTTACATTTGTCATTTGGGATTTTTAAAAAATACCATAAAGCCTTGGTGCATTTCTCTTAGTCAGGAGCCATATTTACTTAGTGTTTTACTTCAGACTTTATCTGGGAGAGGGTAAAGTGGAGAGATGAGTGAACAAACCCCATATTTATTTATTAGTTTCTTTGGATATAGCTCATTTCAAGGATCTGTAATTTCATAAGTATAGATTCTTTTTTAATACTGACACCTTTAAGTAGAAGGCTTGACATTGGCTGAGAAGGAACCAGTGAATAAAAGTAGGTAATGAAGTGATCAAAGAATATGACTCTCCCGGTATGTAGCTGAGTTGGAGTAGAGTACACTTTAAGGAACTTGATGAACTTGGAATCCAGGCTATTTGAAGGTAAATTAACATGTTAATTCAAATCCTTACTTATAAGGCCAGAGTTGGCCAGGCTCAAGGTGGCCAGAGTTCAAATCCTATCTCAACAGCTTATTAATTAACTTAATCTCTTTAGGCCTCTTGTTTCCTCCATTCTTAAAAAAAAGTAAATAAACCAAATGGCCTATAAAGTCCCTAATGGCTATGGTATCCTATGAAATTAAGTCCCTAATGGCTCTAAATATGGTATCCTATGAAATTAAGACTTATTTTTGCATAAGAAAAGAGCACCCATAAGTATTTTGGGTAATAAATTATATTTAATATTTAAGAACAAAAGTATTGCTTTTATTGAAATTTAATCATAGAACTCCTATTAACATGGCATCATTTGGAAAGTTTGGGAAATGCCTCTATAGTTAAAGAGAAGCCAGTGGATTTTTTTTATTTTTGAGAACTGGGGTGGTATGTTTCAAGTGTTAACTAATTAAATCTTCCTGTGGTGCTGCCAGCTGGATTTGGAAAAAGAAAGGACTTTTGTCAAGGAGATCATTTAAGAGAAACCTTTGAGGAATATAGATATTTTTCACCAAGTTGCATCCTTCTTCCATTGCCAGCAACCTGAAATATGGCATTCCTTATGGGATTAGTTATATAATTGTAGAGAAGTCACTTAAACTCAGTTTCCTTGTCTGTAAATTGCAGACAGTGAAGCCTCTTAAACTGCTACCTTTTCCAGCATGTTCTGAGGACAATACTTTTAAATTTTAAAGAAATAGCATAGTAGATTGGAAGAGTATCAAAGAGTAGAGAAAGGAGACAATGGCTTAGAACATGAGCAAGATACTTCCCTTGTAAGCCTTAGTTTCCTAATCTGTAAAATGCAGTTGATACTACCTTTAAGTATCTTACCTTCTACAGGGCCACTGTGAACCTCAAATGAGAGGATTATGACCATTGCAAACCATGAAATGTCATATGAATGCCTGTTATTATGACCCTGATTATTAAGCTCTAAAGCAGTGATGGCAAGATGGCAAACCTTTTGGAGACTGTGTGCTGTGCCCCGCTGCCCCCACCCTGGGGACCAAGTACTGTGCCCCTCACCCCCAGTCTGAGTGCTGCATGCTGTGCCCACCTCCTTACCCCAGTCAGGGGAGGGAGAAAGTGATTGCATTGGGCTGCTGGGCAGAGGAGTGGGTGATGTGAAAAAAATGTTGTCAAGCGTGGTGAAGTGGAAGGGAGCAGCTCCATACAAGTCCCTCTGCCCAGTAACAAAGTCTGGCAGGAGACAGCATCTGTGCCCATAGAGAGTGCTCTGTGTCCCTCTTTGGCATGCGTGCCATAGGTTCACCATTGTGGCTCTAAAACATTATACAAATTTGAGCTGCTGTTGTTCTTTTTTTCCTGATTCTTATCAGCATAGCTGCATTCTCACAAGAAATAATTCCTTTCTCTCCCCACTTAGCAATATTCAGGATTCCTCCCAGCCTGCAGTTTCCACAGTGACCACAGCAAGGAATGTGTCCCAGGGCCCAGAAAGTCCTGTTGCTTCTAGACCAGGAGTGGCCAGCCTCACAACTGCAGCAGCTTTCAAACCTTCAGGTTCCACAAATGTCATCAAGTCACCAAATTGGCAACGTCAAAACCCAACAGGTAAAAAGGAGGTGTTTCTGAATTTTTGCCATTGAAGGACAAATGCTCTCTTGTCATGTTAAAGAATGAAGGGCATTGTAGGTAGAACTGCTCATGTTTGAAGGAAAGAAAAAAACATTTATTAAACACTCACTATGTGCCAAACACTTTGCTAAGTACCAGGGATATAAATTTAGAAAGCCAAAGACAATCTCTGCCTTTAAAGAACTTACCTTGTGCATTATAAGCTAGAGGATTTGATTTAAAAATACTTTTAAAAAACTGTTTCTAAAATTATTACTTGATTAATTTGGATTTAGGCTGGATCATAGGATCATAAATTTAGAGCTAGTCAATTCCTTTGTTTTGTAATTTCTCTCCACTTATGGATTAGTTAACATTTTATTTTCTATTCAAAGTGCTAAAATTAGGATTATTTGATATTTCCTAATTGTTTCCAAAATTATATTACATTTAGGAAGAGCATATATTAAACTTGATGTTTGATTTCTTTATACCAGCAAATATGGTATTTATCTTATCTTAACTGGATCCTCACTATAACAAGGCAATCCTTTTACACCTCTCTAATAGATTCACTATTTCATTCACCATTATGGCTTTTACAGACTTTTTCTTCCCTCCTCAGACATGCCACAGCTCCTTTCCCTCTATTCTTTCACCTGAGAACCTTACCTTCTATTTCACTAAAATCAATGAGGTCATTCATGGAGAGCTCCCTCTTCTCCATTTTCTTATCTCACATCTCTCGCATCCCTTCTGCTACTCTTTCTTCACCTCTGCTTCATTTGAAGAGGTGGCTTTTCTCCTTACCAAGGCAAATCCCTTTACATGGGCAAGTGATTCTATCTCTTCCTGTCTTTTTCATATTTCCTCTGTCATCCCTATTCTCACTAATCTTTAATTGCTTATTACCTGTTGGCTGCTTCCCCACTGCCTTTAAATGCACACATATCTTTCCCATCCTCAAAGATCTTCATGTGGTCCATCTGTCCCTGCTCTTCTTTTTAGTGACTAACCTCCTTGAGAAGTCTGTCACTAGTAGATGTCTCCACTTCCTTTCTTCTCACTCTTCTTGGTTCTTTGTTCCTTTGCATCTGACCTCATCATTCAATCAAAACCACTTTCTCCAAAGTTCATGATAATTTCTTAATTGCCAAGTTTAATGATTGCTTCTTTGTCTTCATGCCTTTTTATCTCTGTGTCATGGATTTTCTATTTATCTGAATCCTGCCTCCTTTGCTACATGCAGCTCATGACAGCTAAGACTGTCTTCTTTTCTTCTCCTTCTATATTGTTTTGTTTGATTATCTTATCAGCTGCCATAAACTCGGTGATTATCTCTCTGTAGATGACCCCTACCTCTTCTTTGACCTCCAGCCTCACATCTTCAATTGTCTGTTGAACAGCTTGAACTGAAAGTCCCTTAGACATCTTATAATCAACACATCCAAAACTGAAATCATTATCTTTCCCCAAAAAAACCTCCCCCCTTATCAGGTTATTATACAGTTATACCTTCCACCTCATAGGTGTCAAGGATGTGCTACCCCCATAATCTGGAAAATCCACATAAAGTTTTTGGTCCTCTTTTCATTCTAAAGAAGTTTGGATTTTTTCTTCTTTATAGGTTCTTTACACAACTCATTTATAAATTATGGGTTATGTATGCAAAAATTCTTGAGATTCTAAACTTTTTCATTGTTGTCTGACGTGTCATCTGCAACTACTACAAAACTCCTCCCAAATTCCCATTCAATTTCTTATGCCAACCCACAATATATTGAAACTGTGATAGTGAAAGTCGCAATGAGGAAGGGATAACTGTGCATATCACTAGACTAGCTTTGACTAGGTAAACTCTGAATCCTAGAATTTTTCAAACCCAAAAATTATATGTTTCTATGTCTATACAGAATAAAACGATGTTGCAATTATATGTCCACCTGGGTAACTATATGATACCTACATATTTGGAATATATAATAAGAGATACCATTCAATGACCTTGGATAAATTCATGTTGCATCTTTATTGAAAGCTTTCATATTTAGAAAACTACCCCATCTGTATGAGTATAAGCTAAGAAGAGAATTGGCTCATCAATTCATGTAAAAGTGATTTGGGGGGTTGCAGCTGTGTAGCTCAGAGGATTGAGAGTCAGGCCTAGAGACGGGAGGTCCTGGGTTCAAATCTGGCCTCAGACACTTCCCAGCTGTGTGACCCTGGGCAAGTCACTTGACCCCCATTGCCCACCCTTACCACTCTTCCACCTAAGAGCCAATACACAGAAGTTAAGAGTTTAAAAAAAAAGAAGGTGATTTGGGGGATTTAGTGAACACCAAGCTTAGTAATTAAAAAATGATAACAATTAAAAATTGATAACAAAATATTAGCTCCCATTCAGATTGTATTAAGAGAGGAATTGGGAAGTGATGATCCTCATCAGACCACATCTATGGGTGTGTTCCATTCTGGGCACCATATTGGAGAAAGGACATTGACAGAATAGAAAGTGTGCAGAGAACAGTAACCAGAATTGTGTAGGACTTTGAGTCCTTGACATATAAGGATCACTGAAGAAAGTGGTGAAAAAGAGAATAAACAGTTGAAGGATATGAAAATTTCTTTTATGTTCTTAATAAGACTGTCCATGTCAACTTGTCTTAGTCCCAGAGAGTAGGATTAAGTTACAATGAGAGAAAGTAGTAAAGGGACAGATAGAAGCTTGGAGCTGCCCCTCAACTTACAGGATTCCCTGCGTTGAGTTTGTTCACCTTAGCTGGTTTGTCTTTTGTGAGTATGTTGTGGTTGAATTGTTTTCTAATTCTGAAGTTTTGTGATGCTTTGAAACCACTATGAACTGTTATTGTAAGGATGGCCATCACAAAGATTATTCTGCAATCAAAATGGGTGTGGACATGGGTGTATGTGCTCTTGTGGTCCTGAAGAATTTACTAATGAAGTATATTTGTTAGTGCCAAATACATACAGTAACTCATTAGTGACCAGTTGACTAAACTCAGGTTCCTGGAACTCTGTTTATACTGGGGATTTGTGTAACAAGTTCCTTTTTTCATAGACATTACAAAGATCCATCTGACTTTTCTTCCCTCATCCACCGTGAAATGTCTCTAATGGAGCATTTTTTGAGGTCCTGATTATAGTAATGATGTTTGTCTTCATTTATTCTCTCTACTAGAATATGCATGACTTATTTTGTGTTAGACAGGAGGCAGTGGACTGTCACAATTGTATTTTGACTGTAGACAAGTCATCAAGAAAATATTTCAGTCATTATACCCACCAAAAAGAAAAATGTTTAGTAGATCTGTGACCTCAAATATGTTGCTCGATGGACTGTTCTCCATCATCTTTAAGGTTCCTTCCAGCTCATTCTACAAATGCCATTCTACAAATATAATGCAGTAGATTAAGCAAAGAAGATTATGGCATTCTTTGTGTTTTCCAAGAATATAGGTTTTGCCCATGAAGAAAAGGTAAATGTAACCCAGAGATACCATTTAGAAAGTTATTATTTAAATCGTCTACACCTTTTTGGAAAAATAAATGAAAATTGAGCTTGCTAAAAGACTAATTGACTATTAGTAGAAAATGCATACATAAAGGACAGGATTAAATAAAAATGCTAAGTAATAAAACCAATTCAGTGAAACCATTGAATTCAGTTTAGCAAGTGGTTTACTGAACACTGTATCTAGAATGATGTAAAGTGCAATGATATTATAGGTGCACATATGATTATCTCTGTGGAGGGATATCTTATAAAAAGTTGGAAAAGCAGGACTAGAACTTTAGAGAGGAAGCTAAGGGTGGTTTTCAGTTACCTGCAGAGAGGATGACATTGCCACGGGACAGAATGTCAAGAGAATAAGAGACTGTAGGCCCAGTCTTGGAGGACAGATACATTCAACAGGAAAAAAGTATAAATAGTCAGATAAGAAGATATATGTGTGAGATAATATAAATTTGTAATGGACATAGAAGTAACAGGCTTTGTCTTTTTCTCTAGTAGCACTGAACTGGTTTGGGGTTGAAGCAAGGAGAAAGTAGAGGGTCAGCATTAATCAGAAGAGTTAAAGCAGAATGTCCTGATTAGAACAAATTAAAAAAAACAACAACATTCAGCTGTCGTGGACAGAAACAGAAAGATGTGAAATAAATATATTTACTTTTCTTGTGCTAAAATACAAGCAAGAACTTGTCCATATTGGCAAATGCTCAAATTATAATCCACCAAAAACCACCTCACTGATTATATGGAGCCATTCATATAGAACTAGAAAAGCTCTGCTCTGTTTTACTTCACATTTGTTATTGTCCTTTAGCTGAGCTGAATTTTTTCCTTCTGCTGTTCTGAGTAGCAGTTGTTATAACATCTTAGAATAATGCCAACTTTATGTTTTCTTTAGTGATATGTATACAGAACTCCTGATTAAACCTGACTTTCACTTAAGATTCCTGCTGTTGTCAAGAAGTGAGTGGACTTTTTAATTATTAGTAAATGTGCCCATGGGACAAATAACCCACTAAGGGATCAGAAACCTTTGTGCAGGTCCTCCCACACATGCTAGCACTAGGCTCACGTGTCAGGCAGTGTGATAATTGTCTCTTATTTAATATTGAACACACATAATTTTGAAGATTATTCTCAATATATATTGTAGTTTCTTTATTCTGAGAGTTGACTTTTGAGGTACATATTTGCTTCTTTTAAAAAAGAGAAACCCCTGACAATATCTTGTTGGTTCTTTCTTTTTATAATGCTAGTCATTTAATTTCATTTTTTCCTTTTTTTAAACTTCCTTTTTAGTTTTATTTTTATTTTCAGATCCAAATTCTCTCCTTTCCTCCTGCCTCTCCTCCACCCACTGAAAAGGCAAGAAATGGCCCTTTACAAATAAGAAGCCTTACTAAACAGATTTCAATATTAGCCATGTTCTGGGAAATAAAGAGAGAGGGGGAAATGCTTTGTTCTGCATCATGAATTCATCAGTTTTTGACCTGAAGATAGATAGTGATCACTTTATTTTGCATCATTTCATACAAGTTTTCCCAGGTTTTTTGGAGACCATCCCCTTCATTATTTTTCATATTACAATAGTATTCTATCAGAGTCTTATAGCATAACTTGTTCAACTGTTCCACAGTTGATGGGCATCCATCCTCTTATTTCCAATTTATTGACATCACAAAAAGAGCTGGTATATTTTTGTGTATATATATATATATATATATATATATATATGGGTTCTTTTTCTTTTTCTTTGATGTCTGACATGTAAACTTAGTAGCAGTATTGCTGGATCAAAAGGTATGCACTCTTTAATAGCTTTTGGGGCATAGTTCTAAATTGCTTTCCAGAATGGATGGACTCATTCATACTTCTACCAACAGTGCATTAGTGTACCTATTTTCTAACATTCCCCTTTAGTACATGTCATTTTCATTTTCTGACATCTTAGTCAGTGGACGGGTGTGAGGTGTGGTACCTCAGAGTTGTTTTAGTTTGCATAGATTTGATTCCTTACTTTGAAAAAAAAATCCTATTCATATCCTTTCAACATGTATCAGTTGGGAATGGCTCTTATTTTTATAAATTTGACTCCATCCCTTATATAGTTGAGAAATGAGATCTTTATCGGAGAAAATTTCCTGTAAAAATTTCCCCCACTTTCCTACTTTGCTTCTAATTTTGACAGCATTGGTGTTATTTATGCAATTTTATTTTACATAATCAAAATTGTCTATTTAACAACAGTCACTTTCTACCCTATTTCCTCACCTATACTCTCTTGCATAACAAACTAAAATAATTAGGCAAAGCAGTAAAAAGGTGATCAGATAGATAAGGGCAGAATGAGGAGAGAGTGGTATCCCCAAAAAACTTAGAAAAAAGAGTATCAAGATGAAGTAAAGGATCAGCTTAGTCAAAGTGTGTAGAGAGGTCAAGAAGAATGAGAACTGAGAAAAAGCCATTGCATTTGGCAACTAAGAGATCAGTAATTTTACAGAGTGCAGTTATGATGGAATGATAAAGTCAGAAGCCAGATCATGAGTATTTAAGAAGAAAGATGGAAGAGAGAGAGCAGAGGTACCTACCTATTGTGGCTGGCCTTTTCAAGAAGTTAAGTTACAAAGGACAGAAAAACTTTAGGATGATAGAAAAGATGTAAGGATCAAATAAGGGTGTTGTCAGGTTGGGGGAGACATAGGCATATTCATGAACTGTAGGGAATGAGACTACAGGAAATAGATTTTAAAATTAAGTGAAAGAGTGGCACATCATCTCCCAAGGACTTAGTATGTAGGAGAGGAGACAATCTGTTGGAGAAGATGGATGGAATAGGATTACTGAACAAGTAGAGGAGTTAACTTTGGTAAGGAGTAAGGTAATTTCAATATGTGTGAGAAGGGTGAAGAAGGAAATAGTAGAAGAAGGATAGCAGATGAAGAGAAAAAAGAAGCTCACAATGAATAGCCTCAATTTTTTCTGAAAAATAATAGATAAGATTCTCAGCTAAGAGAGTGGGAGAGAGGGAATGAGAGGCTTGAGGAAGGATGAGCTCTTCTTTAAATTCTCAGTTCTACTCTACCCTCCTGGTCCAAAACATTATCTCTTCAATGAGGAAAAATTCATCTTAGTCATGGTAATGAACAAAAATGGTATTTCTATTTTTTATGCCATAACTAGGTATTTTGCATTTGCCCCACAATCACTAAACAATTCTAAGAACTGTAATTTCCCATCTATTACCTTCAAATCCTGCCTCAGACATTTATTACTAGCTGTGTGACATAAGACACACAGCTCATGTCATTAAGTGGTAGGAAACATGGCAATTTGGCCATATTTATCCTTATTTAAGTGCCTTTATTTTATCTTTTGGACTGCTTTTTTTCAGTGTTTTTTCCCCTCAAAACTGCCTCTGTTTTTATCTCTTTATCAACAAAATTGTCTAAATCTGAATGGAGCATTATCTTCAAATTTTTAAAAAATACAAATTAATCAATTTCATGTGAAAAACTGTACCAAATCATCTTTATGCTCTTCTCTTTTCAATAAGCTCAGCATTTATCTCCTAACATGCATACATGAAGCCTTCCTTTTCACTGTAAATATGTCAAATGGATCAAAGTGAAATAACTCATAAAGAGGTAAGCTGGAGTAAGATGTAATATATGTGCTACTTTGGCAGTACATATACAAAGATTGGAACAAAAATGTTTACCATGACTCCTGCATAGGGATGGCACAAAGAAACATGAAACATTCCATATTTTTGTGAGGCAACATGAGAACCAACGTTGGAGCCAAAAGTACTCAGTTCAAGTCCTCTCTCTGAACCATACTGCCTATGAGAATCTGGGCCAGTCATTTAACTCCCCAGTCCCCCCTAAGTACTCTTTAAGTTTGCAGAAAAAGTGCCTACTTACCTTAGGAGGAAGTTTCTTCACTAGGGAACTTCCTATATCAATGAAGTTAGGTCACATTTCTACACTTGTACGTTAATTGTGAGTTTTTTTCCAAAATACAATATAATAATAAATACAATCCTATGTAATAATTCCAAGGCAGAACAGCAGTAAGGACTAAGCAATAAGAATATTGGTTTTCCCAGGGTCACCCAGCTAGGAAGTGTCTGAGGCCAGATTTGAATCCAGGACCTCCTGGCTTTGGCCCTGCCTCTCAATCCACTGAGCCACTTAGCTGCTCCCTAATCATGAATTTTTAATGACTTTATTTTATTTTGTAGGTAATAGGAAACCACACAATTCTTGATCAAAAGAATGACATTGTTAAACAGATGCTTTTAGGGGCAGATTTTGGCAGCAAGAGAATGTATGAGAAAGGGTAGAAACCTGGAAGAAAAAAGACCTTTTAGGAGATTATTACAATAATTCAGCCAAAATTTGATAAGGGTCAGAACTAGAGTTATGAATATGTGAGTGGTGAGGAGTTGAACATGAAATATATTGTGGAGGGAGAATCTATGAGACTTGGAAACTGATGTGGTATGGTTGGATTAGAGAAAATGAAGAGTTGAAGATAATGCAGAAATTTCAACGCTGGAGACTAGCAGGATATTGATGCCTTGAAAATAAATACAGAGGATAGACAGCATACATAGGTTTTTAGAAAATTTCTGTTTTGTCGTTATTGTTTAGAGATCTGTCATGTGAATTGTAGTAAGTAAATAATTTGTTTGGTTTTGTAGAATGAAAGTGAAAATTTCCCCAATTTTTGAACTAGGAAGATAGGAATTATATTGCTCCTCATATTTATTACTAGACTGCTGTGTGTAATGCCAGAGTATTTAATTGCAAGATATAATCTGCCAAATTATGATGGTATGTGATACAGGGCATTGAAAGATGTAGAACTGAAACAAACCCAAACCTCTGGGCTCACTTTAATTAAGACACTACATCCAATTTAATCTGTGCTCTTAGAGTTGAAAGTTTGTTACCCAGAGAAGAAACAAACCTTCTGAAGTTGCAGAAATTTTTGATATTTGGCCTTGGTTGCACCTGTTCCAATTTTTCATGGCACACATGCCAACATTCTCAGCCATTTGAGAAATAATAATAGTTTAATCAGGCTGATTTGACTTTTAATCAAAGAAGGGCAAAAAGAAAAAAAAACCTCTTTATTCCACTGAAGAAATTACACAGCTTCCTCCCCACCCCCCCAAAAAGCTCTGTACTTTGCCTCAAATCTGCCATTTGGCCACTATAAACCCTGTCTATTCCTGCTGTGTGTCATTTCATACTTGAATCATGAATCATATGCTGCTGTATATGCTTTCCACATAATGAATTAGACAAATAAAATGTTCAGACTCTTTAGCTTGCCATCTGTGATGTCACAGGAAAGAGAAGACTTCTCTCTCCATCCTGGCTCTCTCCTCACCTTCCACCTTTTTTAAAATATCAAATTGTGTGAACATGTTGCAATGAAAAATTCCAATATGTATAAGAATGTCCTGCATCCTTTTGAAAATATCTTCCTTGGGATGTTGGACTTAACTTTTGTCCATTAAAAGGATCAAAAATTTACTACTAATTAGCCTTATTATTGACAGATGACTATATATCAGTTTCAGTATTATTATTTTTTAAATAGTCTTTTCCAACTGTATTGATTAGTTTCATACCTAGAGGAGTTTAACTGGTTCATTATTATAAACAGCCATCTTTCTAATTAATGGGACACAGGACATAGAGTAAGAAGACCTAAGTTCAAATCCTGATGTAGAAACTTTCTAGCTTTGTAACTCTGGGCAACCCATGTGTCTCAGTTTCCTCATTTCTAAAATGAGAAGATTAGATCTGATAGCTTCTAGAGTCCTATACAGCTCTAAATCAGTGATGTCTTGGTGCCTATTTCATCTGGAACTCATTTACTAGTATTACTTTTTAGAAACATCAGGTTCTGTTCCCATATTATTTACACATTGAGAAATAAAGATACCAGGCTTTTCCAATATATTCTCCATTTTCAGTACTGCTGTGACATATTCTCTCTCTCTCTCTCTCTCTCTCTCTCTCTCTCTCTTTCATATATGTATATATATGTAGCCTAGAGTCAATATTACTAAAGGAGATACAAAGTCTGAACTACAAACATAGATTCCATACTTGGAATAGTTACAGGAAAGCTAAACTAATGATCACTTTGGTGATCTAATGATGCTTTGGTAAATGCAATGGAACCATTAAACCAGAAATTGCCCACTCCTTCCTTAGGGTGATTTAACACTATTACACTATATTTTACATATCACAAGCCAATTTGTTTAGCCATTTCTCCAATTGATGGCCATCTATTTTGTTTCTAGTTCTTTTCTATCACAAAAAGAATCACCATGAATATTCCGTGTGTATATATAATATATAATTGTATAATGTATAATTATATATGTAATCAATTGAAAATAAGCTAATAGTCTGTTGATTCTTTCTTGGTCACTTTTTTTCTGATAATATATTAGGCTTATGATCTTATTCAAACCTTCTTTGGGAATTCTCCCCTCTTTCATATATTCTGAGAATCAGTGCCTCAACATACACAAAACTATGTTGCCTCCAATATAGACTCTTCTACTTTTGTTTTCCTTCATGAAAGCAACATAAGGGTGTCTGAGATTTTAGAGATTTCAGTCATTACTAGAGAAACAAATTTGTGGACCTTTTGTATTTTACTATTTGTTTATTAGCCATCCAGTTTGATCCTTGGGCTTATCTGGTTTAGCTAACTTTGGTCCTCATGCTAAAGGAATTTTCTAAAATTCAATCTGAAGAAATGAAACTAAATAGCTTATGCATCTGGGAAACAATTGTAACTTTCTAACTTTCTGGTGTTTGCTTCCAGGATCTAGGTAAGTTTTTTCCCAGACTGGCATAGTATGAATACAGTAAAAAGTTACTGTAAGAATAAATTGAGCATAATTTTTCATTGCTTTTTGATAATTTCCAATGATCATAAACACACTCATTGTGCTGTAATACAGCAATTCTATCACAGACTTCATTGAATTTAATGTATATTTATTATGCACAAGGCACTGTGCATAATAATGCACTATCAGAGGCACATCTATGGAAAGCATTAGAGTCTCTGCCCTTAAGGAATTTTATTTAACCCTCACCTTCCATCTTAGAATCAATACTAAGTATTGCTTTCAAGGCAGAAGAGCAGAAAGGACTAGGCAATGGGAGTTGAGAGACTTGCCCAGGGTCACACAGCTAGGAAGTGTCTGAGGTCAGATTTGAACCCAGGACCTCCTGCCTCTAGGCCTGGCTCTTAATCCACTGGGCCACCTTGTTGCCCTCTCCCACAATAAGTTTTTAATCAAGTTGAGATATGTACACAAATGATTATAATAGAAAAAGGAATAAGTCCCTGCATGCAGAGTAGAAATAAATTTGTATTTAGGAGGTAAGACTTGACTTTTAGTCCTCTTCCCACAAGATATTACAGTGTTGCTTGAGCAAAGTTATATAACCATTGAATATTACAATTGCTGCTCATCTTAAATCAGAATACCAGCTTATCTGCTTGAACAAAGAGAATGAACCATGTGATCTCTGAGGCCTTTCTAGTTCCAAAAGTTGTGATTATTCTGTACTTTTGAGTTTCTTTTCATATAAGCCATCTCAGACCAATGTAGTAATGCTATGTTGTAATTAGAGGATAGCATTTAATGTGGGCCAATGCTGCCTTTGGGATGTTAAACTAATGCTGTCTTCTTGATCTAAAGAATTTTTTTTAATTGAAAAGGAAATTGATCAAACTAGTTTACTTACAGCATGAGTCATTTTTGTGCTAAATCATTATTTATGCACAAAACTCAAATTATTAGAATAAAATGTTGAAGGATTCTTTATAGCCATCTTGGTCTTCAGGAGGATTCAAGGACACTGGATACTTCCAATTTTCAGGGAGGAACACCAGGGTTGATTTTCCAGCCATCTGCTTTAAGAAATGTCTCACCTAACGCAGTGACATCTTACCTTTTTTTTTTTTTTTTTTTGCTTCCCTGAGGTTCTTTGTCAGTAATTATTAGTATGGAAGTAAAGGTATGATTTTAAAGTATTACAGAGGGTTGATGGGGCAAAGGAAGAAGAAAAGTAGTCAGGTTGGGAAGTGGGTGGGAAGAGTCTGATTTTACCCCCATGACTGGGCCTGTTCTACCAGAGATAGAAGCTTTCTTTTATAGCCTGAGCTGAACTCTGAGAAATTCTCAGTTCTTGGGGCTCACTCCTGCACACATTTATCTGTCAGCTCATAAAGGGCTTTAAGTAAAAGGGGGAAAAGTGCCATTTTGTTCCTGGACGGAATTTCTGACAACTCAGCTCTCCTGAGGCAGGTTCAAGATGCCTAAAAACACTGTAGATGTAGTAAAAAGTAAGCATTTATATGTGGAAATTTGTTTACCATGTCATATGTGTAAGTATGAGATGGGCCAATAGTCAATACTGCAGGATAGATAGACCCTACAACAAATATATCATTCTCTACCCTCTAATGATTTTTTTTTTAATGTAGGTGCTATGTAGAATACAGAACAAGATTTTCCTAATGGTGTTTTCTTAATTTTTATTCCTAAGCTCCATCAACTGGAAGGATCTCAAACAATATTACCACATCTGGAGCCACTGCACCAACCAGCCCAGCCCAGCCTCAGCTAAATGAACAAGACACCTTCGTGCAGAGAGCCGAGCACATCCCAGCAGGCAAACGCACTCCAATGTGTGCCCAGTGTAACCAGGTTATCAGGTTCGTATTCATTTTTATCAATGTCCTCTAGCACATCAGTGATGGTTTTAGCTTCTTTACAACAACTAGAATTATCTTGTTATCACAGATTATGATGATGCTAAAAGCCCTGGACTGTTTCTCTGTGCCAGCTGCTGTTTTGCCAACTGAAAGAGAGATTTCATGTAGGGAACATCTGGGTGTTAAGATTGGAAATGGAGAGGGGACCAGATTGTGGAAGTTCTTAAATGTCAAGGAAGGCATTTGGACATAGTCTGACCTGCCAGGGCATTTCAAGCTTTTTATAGTGAGGAGCTACTTAAGGGACATTTGCTTGGGTTTTTTTTTTTCTGATCGTACCTATTATTTCATTGGTCAAAAAAATAAAAATCAGTGTCCTGTTGGGGAAACTCCCTCTACTAATTTAGGTTGGTATCTATTCTTCAACTTATTGTCTTAGAGATTTACCTAGAGTCTCTGAAAAGCTAAGTGATTTGCCCAGGGGAAGATAGCCAGTAGATTTCATAGGTGGGGCTTGAACACATCCATCTTTCCTCCAAGGCCAACTATAGTTCGTATTCCATGCTGTCTTTCTCTCCTATTGTATTTCAGGGATATGCAGTCTTTTTATTAGACAGGAAAGAAAGGCAAGTAAATCAGTCTCTTTATTCATTGTATGTGTGTGTACTTTTCCAGAGGTCTTTGGTGATAGATTACCTTTCATAGATAGGCATATGTAAAAGACCAACTAATGTATATTTAAAACTAGGAATATTAATTTTGCAAGTTTATTTCAATGTCTGAAAACTTAGGACAAAGATAAGGACATAACAGTTAGGAAAGAAAATAAAGGTAAAAGTATTATTTATCTTGTGTCCTTCATCTCAACATTGCTTTGATTTTGCCCTATCGTGGAGAAAGATGTATACTTGGTCCTAGAGCTGCCCAGGGGTTCTAGGATGAGACTAGAATGACCATTGAACAAGGTCAAAGGACATTCAAGGGAGAAGCCTTTTACACTAAAGTAGCACCTTGTTTTGCGTGGCCAATACATTCCAAGACCCTTTACATAAGTTAATCATGCATAATAGTGAACCCCATCTTTAATAAGTACTTCTTATATGAACATACCTAGATACTTTACAAGTTTCCTTAGGCTTATCGGAGCTACTAACATCACTACTCTTGTCCTTTGAGGCTATTATTAATTAATAAATAGTGTTAATGGAACAAAAAGAAACCCTGCTCTCAAGTAGACAGGACTTGTTACTAGTAAGAACTCCAGACAAAGATTGATGCATGAGTTAATGTTTGGCACAAAACAATGCCATGACTCATCCTGGTGATTCTCAGAGCAAGAATGAGCATGATTGGGTGAACCACTGTGAGGCTTTATGCCACTTGGGAAAATGGCATGGATTTAGTACATAATTAAGAATTTTTATTTTACCATATTTTCCTTTTTAAAATTTTAGTTACTTTAAATTTTTCTCCATTTTTTCAATTGCCAATCATGTACACTCGACTTCACGTATGTGCAGTTTGAATAAAATGAGGTCTTAAAGAAAACATCTTTAAAATGTTGTAAATACTTTAGGGTTTGGTTTTTTTTCCTGTTTTCTACTTTACTTTCTTTAGTTTTAAATTAGGGTGTTAAAGAACATTGAAATACTGATTTCTCTTAATGTCACAAACCAAGCAAGGTTTTTCAGCCTTTTTACTTGTTGCCATAATTTTGTGTTTTATGCAGAATAAAATCATTGGTTTCAAGGCAGAAGAGTTTAGGTAAGGGTTAGGCAGATGAGATTAAGTGACTCACGTAGCTAGGAAGTATCTGAAGTCAGATTTGAACCCAAGACCTTTTATCTCTAGGCCTGATTCTTTTGAGCCATCTAGCTGCCCTGTAGGAGCATTTTTAAGTCTTGGGGGGTATTTAGTGTTGGTGAGGCTTATCTGGGCTCCAGTGCTCAGTTACAAAAGTCCTGGAGAAGAAACACCTGTTAAGGAGAAAAAGGTATCAAGTTGTCAGTGGTATTGTTTGTGTACTAACCAATTCTTTTGACAAGGAGTCAAATTTATTTATCATGGACTAGATAGATAGATAGATAATTAGCTAACCTCTATATCAGTTAAGCTAATTTAGTGAGAGAGTAGGAAAAGTACCTGAAATGGTTTGACATGTGCTTTAAAATTCAAGGCTAGTCCAGAAAGCAATTTTCATGCAAACATAACTAGCAAATCGCCAACATTTACAATATACCTGGCCTCTCCTTATGGCTCAGTCACTATCTATTATGTTTTATCTTGCCTTGCTTTATCCACACATTTGCTATCAGTTGAGCATCAAAGCTTCATGTGCTCAGGAGGTTTTAGGAAGGGGGATTAGCTGTTGTCAGGATCACATAACGCTAATTAATAGACTACCTTCATCTGGTCTGCTCAGACCTTACAGCAGTTTGAGAAGATTAGAGTAAGTTCAGAGTTCATAAGAACATAATTATGGTGTGTAACCCCTCCAGTGTTAGCATTACATAGAAAAGTTAGCTCAGGTGACATTCTCTCATGCACTCTCTCTACAGTCACAGCTGTGGCATGTGATACTGTGGGCTGGCAAACTCTGACAATATTTGCTGCATTTGATGATGCTTTAATTTATACTGTTAAAATTAATACTTGGTGATGATTTCAAAACAGTGAAAAACCTATTGACATCAGATAGCAAAGTAAAATTTATTTTTCCAATGAAGCTATAAAAATAAAGGTTTTGAAAAACCTCAAAATTCAGTCACTCAGGTTTTGGCACTAACTGATTGCCTCCTTAAAATATTTTGTTTAGTTTTTTGCAAGGGGTAGCCTATTAAAAAGTTGGGGTTTTTTTCCTTGCTATATTGAAAAACTTTCTCTTGAGTTGTATGGCATAAACTTGCCTTGTAGTTGTTTTGTGAGTTGTTTTTTTTTTTTTTTCAAGCAGCGTATAGGGATGTTTTAGAAGAGAACCGACTAAGACTCTTTAAAAATACTGTGTATTGGCTCCAAGGCAGAAGAGTGGTAAGGGTAGGCAATGGGGGTCAAGTGACTTGCCCAGGGTCACACAGCCAGGAAGTGTCTGAGGCCAGATTTGAACCTAGGACCTCCTGTCTCTAGGCCTGGCTTCCAATCCACTGAGCTACACAGCTGCCCCCCTACTGAGACTTCTTAAGTTTAATTGTTATAGCATAGTCATCCTTTCTTATCCCAGATTAGTGCCTAAATTCACTGGTGGCTTGAAATCAACAAGTATTTAAGTTAAGCATTTATGGTAGGTTTTAGGAACAAGAGCTTATACTCTACTGAAGGGATGTATGGGAAGGGACTACATTGTCTTTGCAATAAATTACAATGTTATTCCAAAGGGAATTAGGGAGAGTGTCATCCAAGTTGAATCTTGAAGGAAACAAGTAACAGTATAAGATAGAAACCAGGTTTTGAAGGGCTGCAAATGCCCCTACAGACATAGGAAGCCTATGAGGAGTTTTGAGCAGAGGAACGGTATGGTCAGAACTGTATTTTCAGAATATGATTATATGTAACACTTTGGAGGACAGATAGGAAAGGAGGAGAGACCCTAATATAAAAGAGAAAATCTAGTAAATCAAATGAATGTGTCCTGGAATATATTTTGCTTACACCTGAAGAGTTCGGTCCAAATGAAAATTGATTTGCTTGGCAGTAGAATTTAACTTCATTAAAGTCTATTAAACATTTTTACATATAGTTGCCAGAAATATTCCAACTCCACTTTATAGTTTTACAGGAGAAAGAAGAGGTGTAGCTTCAATATACTTTGATTTCTTCTTATAAATGGTGTGGTTTTTGTTTTTTTAACCTCAACTCTGTTCCCATACAGCTTGCATGTATCTAGGTGACATCAAAGCAAAAAAAAAAAAAAATCAGTTAATTCAGTCATTCTCTATTTTGATCTAAGAACCAAGAAACTGGTATGACTGATTTCACAAAAGTATTTTTAAATATCATTTGACTAACTGGTATTTTGTAGGCATAACCTCAGTCAGCAAAGGAATACAGAAATGAATTAGTGGGTCTGGTAGAGGGAAAGGAAATCTGGGTTTGGGGAGAGGAGACTTGGGTTGAACTTAGCTCTGGAACTTAGTGAACTTAGCCAGGTGACTTCTCCTTTTGTAAAGTACTTCACCTACAAAATGGGAGTGATAGAATTTGTACTACTTGCTTTATAAAGTTATGAGGGAAGCCCTTTGTAAACTTTAAACATGAGGCATTCTAGACTTGATTTTTCTCATTTAGTGCCATTTTGCACCAAAATGCACAGGTGCATTTTAGAAACAAGTTTCTATTTCTATTTATTCTCTATATGGGGGCTGGTCATAGTAAAAGGTCTTTAACCCAAGATCCTTTGCCTCCTCTGTTAATTTCTTCTGGCTTAGAGGCAAATATAAAGAAATGAGGCCATATATTTTAATTTGTGTTGTGAAAATGTGGAAATTTCCGTAATTGTCATTTGTGAAATTTCCTAAAAGGCAGAGGTGTGATTCAGCAGAAATGTTTTTCTTTGTAATTTCCTTCATCTTCCCAAACTGAAACTTAGAGTTTTTGTCCTTTGAGAATAAGGAAGAATGAATTTTACCAATCCTTAGCATTCCAAACCTTTCATAACTAGGATTTTGTTTTTTTATTTCAAAAAAAAAAGATATATTTCTGGTCTGTCTTTGTTGTCTCTTTTTGCTTATGTATTGTGTTTATATATCTCACTGACCTACTGCAGTTCCCTCCCCCAATCTCATTTTCTTTCTGTCTTCATCCCTTTGTTCTGTATATATCTCATAATCTTCTCTTTTGACAAGCATTTATTTAGCCCCTGCTATGTGCCAGGCACTGTGGGTAGAATTGGGGATATAAAAATAAAATTTAACAGTCCCTGCCTTCAAGAAGATTCTGTTCTATTGCAGGACACATCCATATATAAATATATTTATTTTTTATATATTTACATGTAAAAATCTTTATATTTTATGTATATATTTATATGTACATATATATAAAGCAAATGCAAGATAACAGGGTAAGAGGTGGTCAGGTGCTTACAACTGGGGAGAATCAGGGGAAAAAATCTCATAAAAGAAGGTGTTTGAACAGTTTTCAGGCAAACTAGGGATTCTAAGAGTCAGAGCTGAGAAAGGAGCCCATTTCAACATGTTTTTGCTGAAAACATTTTTTTTAATGCAACACTGTAGATTGAACTATTAACAAACATTTCCTGTACTGTTTATGAAAAGTATTTTGCTTCCTACCTCAAGTTTGAAAATGCAGGAATTTCTGAAATTCACTCTTGTTTTTCAAAGGGAAAAATTTTTAAATTTCCTGATTGGGAAGGGTATGAAAGAATGATATTCCCAATGATAAATGTAAAACCCAGTGGAATTATGCATCGGCTAAGGGGGGTTAGGAAGGTTTGGGGAGAGGGAAAGAATATGAAACATGTAACTATGGGAAAATATTCAAAATAAAAATAAAAATATAAAAAAAAGAAAGAATAATATTCCTCCATGGAATAACATCTCAGACTTTTTGGATATCACAAATGGCAGCTTTGGAAATTATGATATTTTCACACCAAAAAGAAAAAGGGTGCCTCTTTTGTGGTATTTGTCTCTAGACCAGCTAAAGGTAATATGAGGGTCAAAAGGCCTAGGGACCTCCCACCTTTCACTTTATCCCATCTTCCTATATATAGACATGGGAAAACACTGTTGAGTGTGAACCCAGTTTATTGAACTGAAGGACATGGTTTTTATTATTTGTTTTATGAATTGAAAAAAGTTCTGAATTTGGGGTTTTATTTTACAACATGAAATAAATAGGTACAACCAATATCATATTACCTGCCTTCTTGGGAAGGAGGAAAGGGCAAGAGAGAGGGAGATAAAAAGAATGAGTCATAGATTTTTGGATATAGCTAATGTGAGAATCTGTTTCCCCTAAGCATATTTATTACATATTTACAACAAATCAAGTGTATTATATTATTGTTACATATAAAAAATAGTAACAGAAAAACAAAAGATACTTTTAACATGGTTAAAAATATAGAGTGCTTAGGTTGAGTTTAGTAGCTCCTGTATAAATGAGATTTTGTCTTTGTAAGGTATAATTTGATGGCATAAGAAGAATAAAAATATTTCCAAGCTTTAAAAAAGGGAGAGTGATGAGGAGAACGCCCTTCATTTCTTGCTCCCTCAGAATAAATAGTTGTTATACTTATGAAGCCTTGAATTATTTTTCCTCTCCCATGAATCAGTGATAGGCAAAATTTTAAAAGTACACACCCTTGCTTCTGTACCCCAATTCCTTCTTTCATTTTTCTGACTTCATTCTTTTTAGCCTTTGCTATTTCACTGTATTCCTCCCTTGATGTCTCTGCCCTGTCTGCCATTTTTATCATAAGATTACTTGGGGCGGGGTAAAGAAGGATCCTGGTAAGAAACCTGGTTTTGTAGTCCTTCAGCCTTCCTTAAGTTCACTGAACCAGATGTTGGCACTCCTTCCCCTCTCTCCATTTGTCAGTCAACAAGTGTTTAATTGAGAACTCATAGGGTGCACAACATTGTTGGAGGTAGTCGAATGCCTCCTTACACTTTGTAGATATCCACGCCTATTATTCTTGTGCAGGCAAAGGGAAACTTAATCCTATCTGGAATTATATGAACCCCTTCAGTGTCAGTACTGTGTTAATGAGGCTGTAAATTAGTCTGTGCTGACACAGTGAAGAAGAGAGCACTTTGTTATATGTAAGGGTTTGTATTTTTTAATCTATACATAACTGAAAGGGCCCTGATAGGGAAATATGCCTGGACCCGGGGACTAGAAGGCATCCGAGCACATCACTGGGAGTACTGCCACCATGCCTGAAGGAATCTGGACTTGGGTAGTAGTGGAGAACATTTCACAATTAGTTCTTAAAGATGCAGTAGCAGTTTTCAAAAAGCTGTTTACTCCCATTCCCTCTCAAAATCTTTTTCTACTAATCAGAATTAATGGAAAAACTTTAACTGCCTTAGAAACAGAGTCTAATGAAATGTAGTTTTATAGAGTGCAACTCTCTAGGTCAATAGGAATGTCAATGGAAGTGAGAATTTCTACAATTGTCCCTTTCCCCATCCACTTTCTCCTTGCCTTTTGACGTTCATGCAAGATCATTTGAAAGATGATCTTCTTCATTCATCCCACTTTGGTGAGATTCAAATCAGGTACATTTTCTAAGTCTTACGTTTAAACTTTATGCCACTTGGGGGCAGTTAGGTGGCTCATTGGATTAAGAACTAGGCCTAGAGACAGGAGGTTCCAGGTTTAAATCTGACCCCAGACACTTTCTACCTCTGTGACCTTGGGCAAGTCACTTAACCCCAGTTTCCTAACCCTTGCCACTCATCTACCTTGGAACGAGTACATATTACTATCTCTAAGATGGAAGGGATGGATTTAAAATATTTTTTCATTTTAAGAAACCATGGCATTTGAATTTCATTCTTTGAAAGGCATTTGGATAAAGAGCAGGGTCAGGAGAGCTTAGTTGTTTTTTGAAAAAGGAAGGAAGTAAAAAGTTAATTTTTTAATCCCCAAATGGAAAAATGACATGAAATCTTAATGCCTATTTCTGTGTCTGGGCCACTAAATCATCTTCCCAGAAGTCAGGTGTCTATTGCTTCTAACCTGTCCAACGCCTCATGGTCATTAAGCCAATTCTAATTGTTGGTATTAAGTTCAAAATCAGCCTAACCAAGTGGATAGAGCAATAATAGGCTAGCTATCAGGCTCCCCAGGCTCTAGTCCCAACTCAGGCCCTGACATTGATGTTGGGCAGATTATACAGCTTCTCTGTGTTTTGGTCTCCTTGCCTGTAAAATCAGATTTGTAATAACGGCCCTGGTCTATCTCACAGGAATGTTGTATGGACAAATTACGTAATAAATGTAAAAGTACCTCAGAGATAAAGACCCTCCATCAGATGTGCAAGGTATGATAGATACAGCTGCAGGAAAAGTACATTATAGAGGCTTACAGTGGTTCATCCCTGTGGTCCTGATGCCCAGATATGGCTATCTAATGGATTCTTGTTAAGCAAACTAAACCGTCTTATCAGTTTGTGACTGTATCATGCCTAATGGCATAAAACCTCCTTGAAACATTTGTTCCTTTGAAACAAATGTGCAGCAAAGGACATTTCTTTTAAAATTAGATCAGGCCCCTTTCATAGTGGCTAGGAATAAGTCAGAATACCTCAGAGTGGTTAATGGACTGTGTCCTTTAGGGTTTAAGTATTTGTTTTGGGATGAGATGGTTGTTTAATAAACCTGAGAAATGTGTTTTGAAATAATTTGAGGAAGGGGAAAAATTCAGTCAGTCTCCCAGAGGTAAAGTAAGTTGCTTCAAGTTCTTACAGCCTTTGGCAAAGCCAGAACCCGAATACAGGTCTTGTGCCAATCATTCTATACAACAACATAGATTAGATCACATTTTATTTGCATCCTTAGCAAAATCCTCAGTTTCTTCATCTATAAAGTGGGGATAACAATAGTTATCCTACCTCTCACCTACCTTTCAGAGTGATTGTGAGGATCAAATGGAATAATAATTATAAAGCTCTCAACCTTAGCACAGTGACCGGCATATAGTAAGAGCTATGTAAATGTTAATAATAATTATTATTATTGAAAATAGCAAGTATTGTTTAAACAGGCTTTTTTCAGTAGACACAGATATATAAGAATAATAAGAGCCAGTAACCAATGTTATGATAGAAGGGGGATAGAGAGAGTCTATGAAGTGTGTCTCTCTTCTAGCTCTCCCCTCAGGCCGAATATGCACTGCAGGAGACTTTGAGGGAGTGTCACCCCTAAACTGGGTGACCTTGGATGGTCGTGCCACCCCCACAGGAGTTGGGGGTGAGGCTTCCCTATAAGATGAGGTATGGGTGACCCAATCTGATTTTGAATGAGGGCAGGGTTCACACAAGCCTCCCCTGAGGTCAGTCAATGTCACAGCGGGTGGTCTGGCTCCAAGATGGAGGCAGCTAGACCAGGCTGTGATTCCCCCTCACCCTCATCTCTCAGGCACTCTGGAATGCTATCTGAATAATGAATGGCTTTTATTATTCACAATTCAAGGATTGGGGAAGGAGTGAAGGGCAGAGGGATTTGGGGATGCCCTCTTCTCTATTTCTATGGGGTCTGTCACTTAGGAAGGAAACCTTTGGGGTTCCTACTCCTAAGCTTCTTCCTCCCCCTTCTCCTTCTGTTTCTATTTCTAGTTTTCTGTTTCTATCCTTTTCTACAATTCTAAGTTTTAACTGAAAGGGGGTCTCTCAGCAAGGTTGGGTAATGGGAGAAGGAGCCTAAGAAATCACTCCCAAAATGGAGTCCAAACACTTTGCAGACTCTATGGTTGAAGTCTTGCTGGGTGAGATGCGATGGAGTCTTTGACCATGGAATCAGGGTTTCAGTGTCCATAGAAAGATCCACAGGAAACCCTCAGGACTGGATCCGAGCTGGGATATCCTCCTCAGAACTTCTCCTTCCTCCAAGAACCTCTGCCAGAAGACCTCCTCTCTCCTTCCTCCTCCAGAGCCCTTCCAGAATTCCTCTGGTCTTAACTGTCCCCAACTGTCACTAACTGTCAGTCACTCCTTCTCTGGCTCCTTCTGTTCCATCCCCCTTTGCACAAATTCCATCCTTCCAGATAAAACAATGCAAATATGTAGTATGGGGAATTCCTTTCAGGCAGACACTGTCTTAATTTTTAGCCAAATTGTCTCATTTCATCAATAAAGTCTGTAACAACATACATGTTCTCTGAGAAAGAGAAAAAAAACCCTCAGCATTGGCCTTTAACTGTCCTATCTATTCTTCGCTCCTCATAAACTGAGAGCTTCTGTATGTTGGACATAAGTTAGTCTCGCATGGAGTAATCAGACTGGACTTCGAATATGTGCCACTAATTCACTAATTCTAATCTTTGTACTTGTCCTTATTAGCTGCATGACCATGGGTGTCTAGCTTACCCTTTCAAATTTTCATTTCTTCACCTATAATAGTAATGGAATTCTAAGAAACTCCCTGGGGTTCCAAGGAAAGTGTTGCAGAAAGATCCAACCTGAACTATTAAGTCTCAAATATACTATGATAAAACTCCAAATATTGTGCTAACATAAACTTTATATTTCTAAGGAAAACTGGAATTATTTCTTTTGACAGAGGACCTTTCCTAGTGGCACTGGGCAAATCCTGGCATCCAGAAGAGTTTAACTGTGCCCACTGCAAAAACACCATGGCTTACATTGGATTTGTGGAGGAGAAGGGAGCATTGTACTGTGAGCTGTGCTATGAGAAATTCTTTGCTCCTGAATGTGGGCGCTGCCAAAGGAAGATCCTGGGAGTAAGTTGAGGAACCTTTTTAGAGCATGTGTTTTTGTGGGTTCCAGCAGGGGCAGTTCTGTTTGGAGCTACAATGGTAAGACTCCTTCTCTGTCCTTTCCTTCCTATTTTATGCTCTAATCTCTTTGTCACTGTTGGAGGGGGAGCAGAACTGAGCTGTCCCCTTCCCCCCACCACCCCGCCTGCCAACCAGATACAGCCTTATGAAACTCAGGAGGATAGGTAGGCAGCCTGTGGTTTCATCTTGCTGTTTTCCTGTTTGGCTGGTGGAAAAGCTAGGCCACCAGGCAAAAATAATTTACTGTGGATTCTCAGGGACCTGGGTGGGCTGCCTTCCTGGTATGCTGCTTGCTTAAGAAGAGAGAGGTAGCCTAGATTGAGTTGAATCAGACCACACACACAATAGTTCTCAGCATTGACACCTTTACTGTTTTAATTAAATTCCAGCCTTCTTTTAAGACCAGGGTTTTTTTTTCTACCTGTTAGGGTTCAACTGTAGGACCTCATGAAACATTCAAAAAATATGAACCATATAGATGATGTATTTTTTGAACTCACACATAATATTTTAAAATATAACTTTAATTTTATGAGACCAAGTAGGTAATGGAAATAAGCTTTTGACAGAAAAAAATAAAACCACACATTTTGCTGAAAGAGTAAATTTGGGGCAGATGAATTAATCACAGTTTACTCTAAATAGGTGTTATTGTTTTCTTTTGGAATTTTTAAAACTGGATTTTGAGGTCAGAGTCTGGGCACTTGTGCTGTTGTCTATGGAGTAGTATATGTCTTTCTGGAAGCAAGAGAAAGAAACAGCAGTGGCCTGTTTGTTCTGGAAACCAATTTTGTATCATGGGAATTTTTCCAGCAGGGTTCCTAGAAATCAGATTCCTCTGCCTTTGCTGAATTATTATGCTTTTTAAAAGAATATAGTCCTATCTCACTAACTAGGGGGCAGATTTGCATTACTTAGTAGTGAAACCTAATGAAATAGTCAACTAAATTACATCTACTAAATTGGTTTCTGGTAGAAGGAAGTGTATTATCTGTACCTATAGAAAAGGTCTCAGACCTCGCTCTGAAGATATAACCCAAGTCATTATGACATAATTTATTTGTTATTATTTTTTAATTTAATTTTTTACCAATTACATGTAATAACAAATTTCCACATAAGTTTACCAAAGTTATATGCGCCAAATTATTTCCTTCCCTCCTTCCCTCCCTCATCCAAGAGCTGGCAAGCAATTCAATCTAGGTTACATATGTTTTATCACATAAAACACATTTCCATATTGTTCATTTTTATAGTGAATAATCTTATAAAATCAAAACCTCTTAAACCCAAATAAACAATTGAAAGATTGCATGCTTTGATCTGCATTCTGACTCCAGTAGTTCTTTCTCTGGAAGTGAATAGCATCCTTTGTCATATGTCCCTCAGAATTGTCCTGGATCATCACATTGCTGAGTCACTAAGAATATCACATTTGATCATTCCACAATATTGCTGTTTCTGTGTACATGGTTTTCCTGGTTCTGCTTACTTCACTCTGCATCAATTCATGTAGGTCTCTCTAGCTCTTACTGAAATCATTCATATTATGGCACAATTTAGAAACCTTACTCAGCTATTGAAATAATTTAGGATAAGGACAGAAGTAAAAATACTTCCCTGGAAACTTAAGGAATTCTGAGGAGGTGAAAAAGGAACAGAATTTTAGGTAAGAGGACTTCTAATCCCAACTCTTCTAATATGTGACCTAGGGCAAATCTCTTCACCTCTTTTTACTAATCTGCCACATTAGGGAGTTGGAGTTACCTTTTGAATCTAGAATAATGCGATCTATTATCCCATGTTGCTCTGTCAGACATAAAAGCAAATGCAATTCTCCATTTATTATAGACTTTGTTTTACATCTGAATTGCTGCTTAGTTGCTAATTGCCTCCAAATTGCTTTATGATCATAAACAATCCATAATAATAATGATGGTATCTATAAGTATTTTCAAATTTTATATAGCACTTTCTTCACAACTGTGTAAAGTGGGGAATGCACTTAGTTTTGTCCTCGATTTATGAAGAAAGAAAACTTAAAAGAGTTAGAGTAATCAGTGACCCCTTACCATGATCTCAGAAACAGTAAGGACCAAATTAGTTTTTAGACCTGTATCTCCTGACTCCTATGTCTGGTACACTTAGAACTATACTACTTAGTTAACTCTTACTGGCTAACTATTCTTCATCATTTTCTCTTGTTTTAAATGATTGTTGATAGGTTTTTTTTTAATTACCATTATTTCCCCCAGTGTGTGTCTCTCTCCTGCTCCCTGTAAGAATAAAGGAGCCAGTAAATGAATGTTTGATAGAAGGGAGATAGAGAAAGTCTGTATGGTGAGTCTCTCTTCCAGCTCTCCACTGGAGCCGAATATACATTGGGAGACTTTCAGGGGGTGTCATCCAGAAACTGAGTGACATGGATGGTCATGCCACCCCACAGGAGTTGGGGGTGAGGTTTCCCTATAAGATGATGGTACCCCAATCTGATTCTGAATAAGGAAGGATGGGATTCACACAAACTTCCCCCCATCAGTTAATTTCACAGCAGATGGTCTGGCTTCAAGATGGAGGCAGCCAGACCAAGCTGTGGTTCTCCTCTCCCTTGTTGTCTCTCAGGCATTCTGGAATGCTATCTGACTGTTGAATGGCTTTTATTATTCACAATTCAGGGATTGGGGAAGGAGTGAAGAGCAGAGGGATTTTGGGATGCCCTCTTCTCTATTTCTATGGGATCTGTCACTTAGGAGGGAAACCTTTGGGGTTCCCACTCCTAAGCATCTTCCTCTCCCTTCTCCTTCTGTTTCTATTTCTAGTTTTCTGTTTCTATCCTTTTCTACAATTCTAAGTTTTAACTGAAAGGGGGTCTCTCAGCAAGGTTGGGTAATGGGAGAAGGAGACTAAGAGATTGCTCCCAAAATGGAGTCCAAAAACTTAGCTGACTCGATGTTTGAAGTCTTGATGGGTGAGATGCGATGGAATGGTTTTGATCAGGGAAACGGGGTTTCAGTGTCCAAAGAAAGATCCTCAGGAAGCCCTCAGGACTGGATCAGAGCTGGGTTGTCCTCCTCCTCCCTCTTCCTAGTCCTCTTCCTGAAGACCTCTCCTCTCCTTCCTTTTTCTGAGTCCCTTTCCCAGAATTCTTCCTGGTTTCAACTGTCAGCAACTGCCCACAAGTGCCTTCTCTGGCTCCTTTTGTCCTATCCCCCTTGTACAAATCCTATCCTTACATCCTCACCTAGAGAGCCATCACATATGTCAAATAATATATTTTTAAATTTAATTTAATTTTTTTGTTTTAAGATTTAAATATTTTATTTTTTTAGAAAATTTTTCCATGATTCCATGATTCATGTTTTTACTTTCCCCTTCCCTACCCCACCCCATATCCAATGCACATTTCTACTGGTTTTGACGTGTGTCATCCAAATAATATTTTTTTAACACAAAAAGGGGTTAAAAATCAGCACAACTCATCAGAATAAAACTTTTTTTTCATTTTTTAACAAATAAATGTAGATAAAAAGATAAATTGACTTTTTTTTCATGGCCGTACCTTTTTTGTGTGTGTGGTCTAGATCTGTGACTTTATTAGGGTAAAAGAGCTTTTCATAACAAACTCTTTCTACCAGTACAGATCAACAGTTCTGTATTTTATAATCTCTAAAGTTTCCCTGCAGTCCAGTATTGTCAGAGGTGAGGGCTGACACCCTAAGTTTTAATAAATATGTGTACTTGCAAATCTTGTTTTCATCTGATTTTCTGTGTATCTGTGCAAATAGAGCAAGGCAAAAGGAAAGGGACCTTGGAATCCCACTTTCATTGTCCCTGGGGAATTAAAAATTATCTCCTAGCAAAGCAATCCAACCAAATATTCTGCTCCTAATTCAGTTACCCACCAGGCTTTTTTTTAAATGTCCTGAACATATTTAGCACAAGGTTCCTCTTTTGTTCAAATCCACATATCCTAGTACCATTTTCAGAAGAGTTTGACATTTTTAACACAAAGGAAGCAAGATCAAAACTGAATTTTGCAATATTAAATATTTGTAAAACTAACTAAATACTGATTACAGTATGCCCCATCTGGGGATTAAGGACTGGGCCTATAATTTCATTGGTACAGAATATTACTAGATGAGGAAATTACCCCTACCACTCAGGTCAGCACCTTCTCTGCAACTTGGAGTGTTTCCTATAGTCCTGAGAGTTTAAACAACTTGCCCAGGGTTACAAATATGGTGCTAGAGTTGGACACCTCTCTGTGACATCCCCTATAATAGAGAGAGATAAAATGTTTGTGTTGAAACCTTTTTTTCTGGGAATGATATTTAGGTATAATGCCCTAACCTTTTCCTAATATAATGTTTTCTAAAGGGCTTCAAAGCACTACTTGACACAAAGTACAGGTAGAAGAAATACATAATTTCTGAAGAAAGATTCATAGCACGGGTTGTATTCAAATAGCACAGCAACTATCTGGAGTGTTTAGTATGTATGTGTGAAAAATATATACATTCTACCATAGATGATAAAAGATGCCCATATTTTTCCTTGCCTGTGAAGAAGGCAGTATGAGTATCCCTCCATTTACTCTCTTCCACAGGGCAGTATATATTGGGGGATGATACAAAAAAATAAAATAAAAAAATAAAAACCAGAAATGAACTCTGTGCTTCTTGCTATGGTTTTAACTGTTCTTTTTCTTCTGTCTCTTTTACCAATTCCCAAACCTGATTGGAACACTTCCCATACCACCATTTATTTGCACCCAGGTCAATGGCACAATTTTGTTTGCCTCAGGTAGCAGAACATCCTACCCGTCTAAACGTACAAATAGTAATAATATTATGAGAACAAACTCTTGCATATTGATCCTATTGCCCTCTTCTTTCATATGTAAATGAATTTTTTTCTTCACTTTCTGAAACAGGAAGTCATCAATGCTTTGAAACAAACTTGGCATGTTTCCTGTTTTGTGTGTGTGGCCTGCAATAAACCCATTCGAAACAATGTTTTCCACTTGGAAGATGGTGATCCCTACTGTGAAACAGGTGAGCAAAACCTTGAGAACAGGCTTATGAGGTTCAACATGATATACATTAAAGAAGAAAAGTTGGCTTTGTTTTTGGAAAGAATTCCAACTGTTTCTCAAATTTTACTTTCCCCACCTCATGCATTAACCTTTCACAGTGTAACTAGCCTTGAAGCCAGGAAGACCTGAAATCAAGTTCTATCTTTGACAGCTAGTGGTTTTATGATTTTGAACATGTTATTTAATCTTTAAAGGCTCCAAACATCTCTTTGGAGCTAAAAGGGGCAGAGAAGGTGCCAATCTACATTGGGAAAAAGGGTTTTCTAACCTAGAACTTAAAAGCCAAGATCTAATCAGAACCCCTTAATCTTTTTAACTGCCGAATGTATTTTTTCCATCTAGGAAAACTATTAGTGTGTATTATAAGTAAAATGTGATAAGATAAGAAAACATTCCCAAGATTCAAAGTCTTGACATTGTATCTCCTTGAGAAATGGTTTATATTTAATTGTATACTCATTTCAATTAGAAAAGTTAATAATAGCTGGCATTTCTATTACATTTTGAAAAGCTCTTCACATTGTAAAAATAAAATTAGGCAAGTGATGCAAGCCACAAGGAATCCTAAGAGACTCTTGTTTATGAAAAACTATTTATTTAAATATATATATGGGAAAAAAGATTTCTAATTCTAAGGGATTCAAACTCCACCAAAATAAACTCCCAGGTCCTGCAAGGAACCGATTCTCTTGTGGTTCACAGGCTACACTAATCCTCCCTGATCTAACTAACCAAATTTATACTATTCTAAATAAACCTAAGCACTATAACTCTTAACTTCGCTTTTAAGTTATAAAGATAACCAATGCTAGTTGGTTGAGTCCTAAGACCAGGTTTTGTTTGGTCTCTTCAGAGTTTAATCAATCTATAAAAAGTAACAGATAAATGAATACTGTTTCCCAAGTTGGGAAAGAAAACATTACACTCCTTCAAGTCTTTCGCTCAGACCAAGCTAGAGAGAGGCAAAGATGTTGCCTTCTCCAGCCCTGAGAGAGAAAGTAGCTGCTTGTGTCTCTGTCCACTGCTGGAAGCCCCTTCCTGGAATGCCACACCCAGCCAGTGAAACTGTCATAGAAATAGGTTATAACTGCCAACAGTTGAAATTAACACTTCTCTCAACTCTATTTGAAACTCCAATTCTTCCTCAAGCCAGCTTCTCTACTCCTTATCTTTAATCTAATAAAAACAATACTTTTTTTCTAATATCCTTATAGTTTACCCCCTTTGAGCATATGGAGAGATAAAAGATCTTGCTATTCTATGTAATTTTAAAGCTATACCTAATCTTATTGTTATAGTTCCTTAAAAAAATAGTCTTAATCATATTCTTATCTTATCCTATTCTTACTGCTATTCTTATCTATGCTAACCTGTACTAGGGATATAAATTAAAGAAAAGAAAATTTCAAAGAAAACAAATAATCAATGCAAATATAGTTGCACAAATGCAAGTGCAAAACATATAATTACAGAAATGCAAAATTGAAATAGAACAATGACAATATTAAGATTTTTTATTGCTTTCTTATCTTTACCTTCTTCTTTTATCTCCTTTTTATATTAAACTCTGAGGACACAAATGATTCTTCACTTCACTCTGGGGTTTGGGCACATTAACACTATTCATTCTGAGCATTTCAATTGAATGGATTATAGATTCATATTTTACTTTCTCCTTCAGCTCAAAACTAATACAGTATGTGTCGAAAGAATAGTTAGGAATTTGAAAGGTTTTGCAGTGTATGGTAAATATGGTACTGATGTTTTAGCAGCTGCCATCAATGTAGTTTTGAATTTTTTTCCTTTTTTTTTTAAAACAAAGTATGAGCCAGATTCTTTGCCTTATCTAGTATTATTACCTTAGAAAAACTTATCTTAATATGCTTGAATTTAATAATATGTCTATTTCATAATCAGTAAGTGTACTTATTCAGCATGAGCTCTGAATACTTCCCCTTCACTCCCAAATATTGTAAAACACTTTCTATAAGCCATTGCTTACTGGTGTCTTTCTGACCTATATCTAGGAACCCCTTTAAACATCAATATTTTGCCCTCATAACTCCTGTGACACACCCCAACACACTATTTTTTTCTGCTTTTAAATAGCAGCTGTGCTACTAGAAAAGGCTTATCTAAATGGACTACAACAGAGCAGACCAATTGAATTAAGGAAACAGTCAGCTGCTTGCTCAAACATTGGTCTGTAGTGGGAAGGTTAAGAGGTCACCCTACATCCAGCTATCTCATACCTTCTTTCTTTCTTTCTTTCTTTCTTTCTAACTACTTAGCTCCCGTGGAATGGGAGTGCAAAGCTGGTGGGAGGGAGGAAGGAAGGAATGAAGGAAGGAAACAGGCATTTATTAAGTGCTTGCTATGTGCCAGATTCTATGCTGAGTGCTTTACAAATATTATTTCATTTGATCTTTATAACTACCATGGCCAATAGATTGTCTTCATTTTACAATTGAGGAAACTGAGGCAAGTACTGATTAAATGACTTGTCCAGGGTCACACAGGTAGTGTCTGGAACTGAATTTAACTCAAGTCTTTCTGACTTCAAGTCCAGCATTTTTCTGGATACCTCCACAAGAGGTACATTTAGCACTGAAGTAAAATAAGAGAGCTACCTGATACTTCTTCTTCTGGAATCAAAGAGCTTATAGCCTTTTGGTTAATAGCAAATCCTCTTTCTCTCTCATTCCCTTAATTTTTCTCAAAAAAACTCACATCCTCATCTTTTCTATCCCCAAACTCCTAGTTTCCATATCTCTTTTATTTACTCTGTTGATTTATTTTATTCATTTTAACTTATGGGAGGCATTATGATATAAGAGACTTCTTAAGTCTAAGGTCTTGGGTTCAAATTCTACCTCTGATACTTATTATGTGTTTCCTTGAACAAGTCAATCTCATTTGTCCTCAGTTTCTTTATCTGTAAATTGAGGGGGTTGTACTATATAGTCTCTAAAGTCCCTTCCTGTAATCATGGAACACCTACTTTAGTGCTACTTAGTAAATGTTGGTTAAAAAAAAATTGAAAAAAGAGCAAGGTTTTGAAGAGGAAAGGTGGATCAGAACCCAAATACTTACCTTATGTTCACACCAGAGTGTTCACACCAGAATTCAAAAAGTGGGGGGAAATATTTCAAGTAATGCTATTTCCAAAGGCCCCTGCTTTAATTGGTGTTAGATACCTCTACTAGTCTGAACATAACACTTGCATACATTGGGTACCAAATCTTTTTGTTTGTTTGTTTGTTTGTTTTTAAATCCTTACCTTCTGTCTTAGAATTGATACTAAGCATACATTCCAAGACAAAAGAGAAGTCAGAACTAGTAGGCAACTGAGGTTAAGTGACTTGCCCAGGATCATATAGCTAGGAAGTGTCTTGGTCAATATTTGTACCCAGGATTTCCCATCTTTGTCCACTGGCTTTCTATCCACTGAGCCACTTTTAGGAGTCAAATCTTTTTTAATTATTTTTTTATTTTTTTTTTATTTTTTAGAAAAAATTTCCATGGTTACATGATTCATGTTTTTACTTCCCCTTCACCCCCTTCACCACCACCCCTCATAGCCAACGCGCATTTCCACTGGTTTTAACGTGTCATCGATCAAGACTCATTTCCATATTATTGATAGTTGCATTAGTGTGGTCGTTTCGAGTCTCCATCCCCAATCCTGTCCGCATCAACCCATGTGTTCAAGCAGTTTTTTTCTTCTGTGTTTCCACTCTGAAGTCAACTCTTAATAAATTGTTGCATTGAGGAAAAAAATCATCAACTTTTGGCCAACCTTCTAGTAATGTGAACTAATAATAATAATAAAACTTCCATGAAAGAAAAAAATATGTTGTACTCTATTTTAGTCTTTCCAAAGACAAATCTTTTCTAAGCTGTCTTCTTTCTTCAAAAGGAAATCTTATTAATGTTTTATCACTGTAAGCTGTCAAGCTAAATGATATTTTTTCTAAGAATTTTCAGCATGAAGTCATAAGATTATAAGGAAAGTGCAATAATAGAAAATTGAGGCCAATATAGTTATGACACAAACCAGCTGAAGCCAGCAACTCAGTTATGGATGTCACTCATGAAGCCTGGCAGCAGGGAGACACAGTGACTGAGAGCCTTTTCTCCCCACCAAAGTTAGATACTTTGTGAAATGTGTCAATTCTAGGAATTCACTTTTAATTAATATTAAATAATCTTGACATTGCCAGGAAGATGGAATCTTATATCTACTATTCATTAATTGTCAAGTGTGCCAGTGCTTATCAAAGAAGTTTGTTGATATTTCTTGGCATTTTGGTAGATGAAGTGAGGTGAGAGATATTAAATATGAATTTGTATTAAACTTCTGGATAAAGGAAAATCAGTATTACCAAGAAGAAACATATTAGTCAGTAAAGCAAGTGCTTTCTATGTGCCAGAAACTGTGCTAACTAGAGATACAAAGAAAGGTCAAAAAAAAGTCCCAGCCCTCAAGTAGTTAATGATTTAACAGAAAAAGACTTGGAGGTAGGATGTAGAAGGAGAGATCCTAGTATGGGAACATGATGAAATCTAGGAATGCAACTAGGTAGGAAGTGATGAGATGGCTGCCCTGAGCACCCTTTTAAATGGAGGATCTACAAGGAGCTCTCCAATCAAAAGGAAGGAGGGTCCAAGGGTCAGGGTAGGAGTTTCAAGGTGGAGTGATCTTGTAGAATAAGTTCATAGAGACTATGATGAAGTCCAGAAGTAGAGTCACATGGGAAATGATGGCAAGACTCCTATTAAAAGTGTATTTAAGGGGACAGCTGGGTAGCTCAGTGGATTGAGAGCCAGGCCTAGAGACAGGAGGTCCTAGGTTCAAATCCGGCCTCAGACACTTCCCAGCTGTGTGACCCTGGGCAAGTCACTTGACCCCCATTGCCTACCCTTGCCAATCTTCCACCTATAAGTCAATACACAGAAGTTAAGGGTTTAAAATCTAAAAAAAAAAAGTGTATTTAAAACGAATGCCAAATATAGAAACCATCTCCTTAAAAATGGATTTTCAAAAGATTTACATAGTTGACATATTTCATCTTGATTGCCATGACTGTCTTTCTCTTCATTACTTATCTAAGTGCCTCCCAGGAAAGTAAGCCAGCACTTGAGGAAAGACCATTGTTGTTGGCCGTACTTGCTTCTCTCATCAGGTCTAAAGACAGTTTGACATGGTCACTTAAGAAAGGGAATAGATAGATATGGCTAGTTTTCAATAATGGGTGCTGGTAAAGAAGTTTCTTTTCTTTTAGTATGTAAATGCTTTTTTAAAAAAATCTCATGAAATACAAAGGGAACATTTCCAACATCAATTTGCAGGTCAACAATTTTGAAAACTCATTTTTCCTCACATTGTTTTTTCTTCATTCCTCCAAAAGCAAAAAAGCAAAAACACTTGAACTTCTCTCTTTTCTCCATTAGTTAGAAACAAAAGGATATTTAATTGTTTTTAGCATTTAGGTAATTTAATAACTAGTAATAATCAATGGTATTTAATAAATAGCTTCTCTAAAGTCATAAGAATCCACTTTAAACTCAATGAACAAGTTTATTTTACAATACCTCTTTGAGAAAGAGGTTTCTTTATTCCTCAGATTAATAAATTATCACAGGATAGTAGACAAAAAAAGAAAATCCATCTTCCCTATTGTGTGGTATTTGCCTACTTCATACATATAATTTTTTGTTTGCATTTTTCAAAGGATAAATGAAGAATGAAGGAATTTGGGTAAGTACCCTCTCCAAATGATTTGAGATTTTCCATCTCTCTGCCTTTTCCTCCCTACAGATTACTATGCTCTTTTTGGTACCATATGCCATGGATGTGAATTTCCCATAGAGGCAGGAGATCTGTTTCTGGAAGCTCTGGGTCATACCTGGCATGATACATGCTTTGTGTGTTCAGTAAGTCAAACTTCTTTTCCTGAATTAATTGATTGCTGTTTAAACCCTGATTTTTGAGAAAAATAGCTGAAACCTCTCTTAATCCTCCAAACCTAAATGAAAGAGTTTATAATTATTTTGAAAAGTGTGGTAATAGTATAAGGAAGTTTTCCCCCCTACTTTGGTAAGTTTTGAGTACCTTTCTCTATGATTTGGTATTCAGTAAGATCATGTTTATGTTTATTACTATTATGAAGTACATTTTTACCCCATCAGTTAAGCTAATGCTTTCAAGGACATAGAACATTCATGATGATAATGATATATGTATAGCACTTAAAGGCTAATAAAGATCTTTAAAGCCATTATTTTATTAAAGTCTCATAACCAGGTAAAATCTGTACTTTTGGTTTTGTTTTCCAATTTTTAAAAGTCTAGAATCTGAGGCTAGAAGAAGGTAAGTGATCCAGGTAGTACTGACTAGCCCTCCAGAACTATCCAAGCCTAACCAGTTTGGTCAGGGCCTGCTTTGTAATTCATAGTTTTATAAAATTTCAGTATAATTATCCCTCGCATGTGGTGGAAGGGGGTGAAAAAGGAAGTGGCACACTGCCTGATATGGAAAATCTGCATAATATTTTCTGGCCCTGTCTTCATACCAGAGAAGTCTAAATTTTCTTCTTTTTTTATGGGGTGTTTAAAGTACCTTATTGTAAAGTTTGGATTAAGTATGCATTTCTGAGTTTCTAAACTTTTTCCGTGTCATTTCTTGGCCTTTGAATGTTGTCTACAACTTGTGCAAAATCCCTCCCCTCCCCCATCTTGTGCCCACCCTTGATCTATCAGAATCGAGATGGAGAAAGTTGTGATGTGGAAGTAATGATTGTAATTTGCCTTGGATCATAGTCAGTAGGGTCTGTGGTGGTATGGTAGGACATTAAAGCAGAATTTGAAGCTAGAGCTTCCTAGATCTTGGGTTTTCTAGACCCTACATAGTGATCTCATCCTACATTTGAATAATAAAAGTATAATGTTAATTTTTTACCATGTGTAAATTAGGTATTTTAATGTCTTCTCCCTCATCAATAAGGATTCCTCATCATTTAAGCATTCTTTGGATTTCCCACAATTCCTTCTATAACATTTTGCCTACAAAAGAGAGTAAAGTTGATTAATGATTGCTGTTATTTTTTTAGGGTTTCCCCCCTTTCCTCAATTATTTAGGATGATTCAGTTAATAGATTTCAGCTTAAGACGAAATATATTTCTGTGTTTTAAGAGTAAAGACAGTATATCCTATAGTGTAAAGTGTAATGCAGAATGGAACTCTTGGCCTGGCAGGTGCCATCCCAGGAGCTGACAGATTTGCCTAGGGTAATATTGTAAATGCAAGAAATCCTGCATTACAAAAGGTACCAAACATGAGACCAAACTGGATCAGATTAAAATGTGATTGGGAAATATTTAATAAAATAAGTAAAAATACAATAAAACATTAATAATGTCACTAGGTGCTGGTGGACAGGCTCAGAGATCCCAGTTTCTACTAGTGTAAAGGTTAGAAGGTTTGAAAGTCAGAAAGGCTGGGATCAAATCATATTTCTGGCATTTACTATCCATGTGGTCCCAAGCAAGTCACTTTAACACATAATTTACTTAAAACTTATAAGTGAAAGACAGTTGCTGGACAGTGTATCATAATAAATTATAAATGTTTGGTAGAAGGAATTCCCACAGTAGATATTCTCCATACTGATGAAAAAATTTTAAATCCTTAAATAGCCCCATATTTTTTTAAATGAAAGATCTGCTAAATGTAGCCTACTCAGATGTTTTGTTTTTATTATATTCTTTCAGGATGAATGAGAAAAGTCCAACCATTAGCCCTCTATAACTATCAACTACCACCAGGACTGGAGCCTCAGTCACAGAGGAGGTTTAAAAAATTAGCACCCTAATTTGTATTGCCATCAAACTGGTGCTGGGGGTGGAGCTACTATTGCTCATTAAGAAGGGTGAAAAAATCAGCAATGCTCCAGCCTTCCATGTTCATGTGCCACCTGAAATTGGTCCTGAACGAGTGCCTCAGCATCAACAAAGGATGAAATAATCAACAATGTCCTGCCATTACTTACTGGGAAGGAAACCAATTCTCTTATGATAACAAGGACAGCTAGGTATAGCAGTGGATAGAGTAATAGGTTTGGAGTCAGTAAGACTCATTTTCATGAGTTCAAATCTAGCCTCAGTCACTTATTCTCTTTTTGGCCCTGGCTGAGGCATTTATCCTGTTTGCTTTGGGCTCCTCATCCATAAAATGAGGTGGAGAAGGAAATGGCAAACAACTCCAATATCTTTACCAAGAAAGTCCCAAGTGGGGTCACAAAAAATAGGACATGTCCAAACAACATGGCTAACAAACTCTGTCTTTCTTTCTCAATCCCTTTGATTCAGAGCCAAGGCTAAGTGAAATCCTTTCTGCTGCCCCATTTCTTACTCCTTCACCTCCATCTACATCTTCCCTCTCCTTCCCAAATCCTGTCCTTCTCTGCTTTCTTCTTTCATCATGCTCCTGTTCTGAAGCTTCCATTCAGTTATTAACATGTTTGTCTTAATGTTAGACCTCATCCTCCCTCCCCTTTCTTACAAAGTCATGGAAACCTGTCACTTAGCCTGACAACTCAGGAAAAACTTGGCATTGCTGACTACTCCCTAGTATTAGGTACACTTTATCTTGGGCCCCTTAGCCCCCTGGAAAAAAAGAACTTGGCCAAAAGAATAAGTACGCGTACCTCTTATTTCTCATTGACACTTCCATAGGCTACTTTTACCATTATCCCTTGGAGGTGACCTCTCCTCTTAGAGGTTCACTTTATTATCTATCTACCAGCCTTCAGGTCATTTTTCTCCTTTCTTTTTTTACCCACCTCCTTTCTTAAGTAGTTCACCACCTGATTCACAGTGTTTCTCTGTATCCCAACTGCTGTCCTATTCATTGGGGATTTCAGTACACATGCAATAATATTGACTCCTACTTGTTGGTCTTGTAGTTCATTAGCTTCATCAACATCCATGATTTGTTTTCATTTCTCCTCCATCTCAGCCAGACTCAGGTATGGTTATACTTAGAACTACTCAACATCCTTGATCTAAAAATATTGAAATTCCTTTCTCTAAGGAGTTTCTGCTCCTTTCCAAACTACTCTCTTTCTGCCTTTCTTTCTGTCATAAACCTGATGTCTTTTTTAAAAAACCCTTACCTTCTATCTTAGAATTGATACGAAGTATTAGTTCCAAAGCAGAAGAGGGTTAAGTGCTAGACAATTAAGGTTAAGTAACTTTCCTAGGATGACACAGGTAGGAAATGTCTAAGGCCAAATTTGAACTCTGGACTTTCATCTCTCCACTAAGCCACCTAGCTGACCCTGATGTCTTTTTTTTTAAACATTTGCTAATATATTTTTTTTGCTGATATAATTTTTAAAATTAAAAAAAATTTCAGTTACATGCAGAAAATTTTTTTTACATTTTAGAATTCAATTTTTCTTCTCCCTCCCCATGGTGAAGAATCATCTGATATAAATTATCAGAGATCCAAATTATGGACATAAATCCATACTTTCATGAAATAAATATTTCATATTACCCATGTCGTGAGAAAAGTCATGTCACACATAAATAAAATTATATGTTGCCTGCACATTCATCTTTGATGAAATTGTTGATTATTTCTATTTGTTCTTTGACCCATCCATTCTTTAGGATAATATTGTTTAGTTTCTAATTAATTTCCAATCTTTTTGCTGCCTTTTGTTAAGTATAATTTTTATTACATTATGGTCTGAAAAGTGTGAATTTAGTATTTCTGCTTTTCTACATTTGGAAGTGATTATAAATAATGCCCTACAATGTGTTGAAGGTGCCATGTACTGCTGAGAAAAAAAGGTATATTCCTCTCTATTCCCAGTTTTCTCAAGAGGTTTATCATATCCAGCTTTTCTAAAGTTTTCTTTACCTCCTTAACTTCTTTCTTGCTTATATTTTGGTTGGATTTATCTACTTTTGTAAGGGGAAGGTTGAGGTACCCCACTAGTAATGTTTTACTGTCTGTGCCCTCTTGTAACTAGTATAGCTTTTCCTTTAGGAGTCTGATTGCTGTGCTATTACTGGTGCACATTTATTTACTATTGATATTGTTTCATTCTCCAGGTGCCTTTTATTATTAATGAAACTTCCTATATCTCTTTTGATTAGTTTAATTTTTACTTTTGCTTTGCCTGAGATCATGATTGCTTCTCCTTCTTTTTTTCCCTTTAACCAAGGTATAGAAGACTCTGCTCCAGTCTCTCAATTTTACTTTGTATGTGTCTCTCTACTTTAAATATGTTTCTTATAGAACACATTGTGGCTTTCTAGTTTTTAATCCACTTTGCTATCCTTTTCTATTTTATGGATGACTTCATTGCATTCATATTCCCAGTTATGATTTCTAATTGTGTTTCTATTAATCTTATTTTCTCCATTTAATCTTCTCACTCTCATTTTATTCATTTATTTTTTAAAAGCCCTTACCTTCCATCTTAGAATCAATATTGTGTATTGGTTCTATGGCAGAGGATGAGTGGTAAGGATGAGGCAGTGGAGGTTAAGTGATGTCCAGGGTCACACAGCCAGGAAGTGCCGAATGCCAGAATTGAACCTAGGACCTCCTGTCCCTAGGCCTGGCTCTCTATCCATGGAGCCATCCAAATGCCCCCCTCTCTCTCATTTTAGCCTTTCCCTGTTCATAGATGTTTTGTCTTCAGCAAACATCTCCTTGTCTCCCCCAGTTCACCCTCCTTTTTGTCCACCCCCCATCTCCATTATTCTCCTTACCTTCCTACTTCCATATAGGGTAAGGAAGGTTTCTATTCCAGCTGAGTGTGGGAGTTACTACCACTTTGAGCTAGTTCTGATGAAAATAAGGTTCAAGCATAGCTACTCTCATATCCAATATCCCTTTTAATGAGAGGTAGTTTGCCACATCCTGTCTCTCCTTTTCTCTTTTCCCCATGTGTTCCTCTTTCTCATTCCTCTTTTTTTGTGATGGGTGGGGGAGGATTGAAACAGTTATCAGCCCTTCTTATTTAGCTTCCTTCTTTCCATTGTTCTAATAGAGATATAGTAGTTAAGTGTCTTAGGTCTTTAGGTATCTTGTATACTTTAAGTATCTTACCTTCTCAAGTGTCTTAGATATCTAATTATTTCAATTTTTACCTTCCCAAGTATGAATATATACAATTCAACCTAATAGAAACCTTTAGCTCTTCACTTACCTTTTTTATGCTTCTCTTGTATCAGATTTTCTTTTTTGCTCTGGTTTTTTAGACAAGAAATTGTGAAATTGTTTTATTCATTGAACATCAAATTTTTTTTTTAATTTCCACCAACTGATTTTATTACTTAGTTCAGAAACTTTCACAAGATGGCTTAAAAAAAATGACTAAAAAAAAAAAACCAAAAAACCTGAACCAAACCAAACCAACCCCCCCCCACCAAAACTTTACAACCACTTTCAATGTAGTTTTCCATTGTTCCCACTCAGCTCCAAACCCATTGTGTGCAAAGCCCATTGACCATGCATCTAAATGATAGATACAGGCTATGAAATTCTTTAAGCTATTTGTAGCAGCTTATGCAAGTGCAGCCAAATACAAAGCCTTGGGACAAATTGTACACAAACTTTACAATGTAGGATTTGAATTTAAAATAGGAAACAAAATCTACACAACTGTAAAAATCAAGCACAGATACCAGTACTGAAACTTAGAACCCATGTGAAAGGGAATCTTGTTTTTCCTTTCAAGTGCTTTATTCTGCTACAGAACAGTCAAAATGAAGATGTAAAGCTTTGTGGTTAGTTTAAATTATACACTCTGTAGATACTATAACCAATTTTAAAAGTTACACATACAGCAATAGATGTCCATCAGTTCATTTGGATTGCTTAGACAATCCATCTGGATCGCTGAAAACAAATCAGGCAAAACTGGAAAGTATTTCCTCTTGTGCAACTTTTCTTTCTTTCTTTCTTTCTTTCTTTCTTTCTTTCTTTCTTTCTTTAAAGCAATGTTTACTGGTGGGCACACTGTACTCCAGGTCCATGATGGCTACTTTCCTCATCAGAGCTGTCTTTATAAGCTTCCCTCCTCTGACCACCTGCAGGCCCCCGAGTGCTGTCAAATTCCTGAAGATCCACCTCTTCTGTATCACCAATCACACTAGGAACTTCAGGTCTAGCTGGAAGAAGGTCTTCAAGTTCAGAAAGCTTCTCGGGACTAATCCAGTTGTTTTCAGGAAACTGTACATCAAACTTTATGTAAAGATCACCTTTTTCAAAGGGATTAGGATACTGAGGCATTCCTTCTCCTCGAACTACACGGACACAGCCTGGTTCGATTACTTTGCCAGGTGGATATTTCACCACAATTTGACGAGCATCTAGGTGCTTAAATGTGAACTGAAATCCACACAGGGCTTCAACTAGTCCTATCTTGTGTGTCATATGTAAATCATTCCCATCTCTCTGGAAAGCCTCATGCTCCTTCTCTTGTAGCAAAAGAACAATGTCGCCTGGTTCCACTCCTGGGGCCTGGTCTGCTTCTCCAGTAAATGTAATTCTCTGTCCATGTTTCATACCTTTATCTACATGGACTTCAAGAATCTTCACTTCTTTTATCACCTTCTTTCCTTCACATTTTTTACAACGGTCTTTCTCATTAATTACTTCTCCTTCTCCATTACAATCAGAGCACACAGACTGCATCTGCTGTACCATCCCAGGAGCCAGCTGTCTTATCATTATTCGTACACCTCGACCACGACATGCACTACATTTCGTTTTGCCACCTTGGCCACTGCAAGCACTGCAAAGAACATTTTTGCTAAGTTGCAGTTTGGTGGTCTTGCCATTATAAAGATCTTCTAAAGACACCTTGAGTGGATGCATCATGTCCTCGCCTCTTCTTCTACCGTTTCGACTTCTATTTGATTACCCATAAAACTGAACAATCCACCACCAAAAATGTGAGAAAAAATATCATCCATGCCACTGCCTCCACCACTACCTTCTCGAAGGCCTTGTTCCCCATAGCGATCATATAACTCCCGTTTCTCAGGATTTGATAAAACTTCATATGCAAAACTTATTTCTTTGAATTTGTCCCCAGCATTTGGATTCTTATCAGGGTGGTATTCCTTGGCCAACTTTCTATATGCCTTCTTGAGTTCGTTCTCGCTGGCGCCTGGGGGAACTCCGAGGATGTCGTAAAGCTTTGTATCGGCCACGTTCGCCATCGCTGGGCAGAGGGCGGGAGACTGCAGAAAGCGGTGGTGAACTGGGGGCCTTGAGCGGTGGCGGCTGAGGAGAAGGAGACGCGAGAGGAGGAGGGAAGAAGCGAACATCAAATTTTTTAAATTCTAGGCTGTAGTCTTAGGTCCTTTGCCTTTCAGAATATCATATTCCATACCTTCTAGTCCTGTAAGGTAGAAACTGTGTGGTCCTGTGTAATCCTGATGATATTTGACTTGTTTCCTTCATGCTGTTTCTAGTACTTTTTCCATGTGTGTGTATCAGGAGAGTAAGTCCTTTTCTCTTCCATCTTAGCTCCCAACATGCAACTCTGCTTAATGCCTTTTGTTTTAATGTCATTTCCATGTAAAATCTTCCCTCTCCCCCAATATCAGTGAGCCTTTCTTGATAAAAAAAAAAACAAAACCAATTTAGCAAAAGCAGCCAACATAGGAGGCAGCAAGGTGGCTCAGTGGATAGAGAGCCAGGCCTATAGATGATAAGTCCTAGGTCCAAATCTGGCCTCAGATACTTCCTAGCTGTGTGACCCTGGGCAAGTCACTTAATCTCCATTGCCTTGTCTTCATTGCTCTTCTGCCTTTGAACCAATTCACAGGATTGAGTCTAAGATGGAAGGTAAGATTTAAAAAAAAAAAAAAAAAAAAAAAAGCAACCAATATAGTGAGATTATTGCCTCCTACCTCTTTAAGAGAAGTAGGTGCCTTTTTGTCTTTTCTCTTCTCCAAATTGAGTATTATAATTTTATAGTTTTAAGCTTTATTGTATTATTTTAATTTACATCATTTTCATTTTGTCAATGATTTTCTTTGTTCTGCTAATGTCATTCTGTATCAGTTAATATAAATCTTATGTTCCTCTGTATTTCTCATATTCATTGTTTCTTATAGCACAATAATATTAACTAACATTTATGTGCTATAATGTGTTTAGATGTAAATCTCTTCTTCATTCTCTTTATGATGTCCAGACATATCATCTTTTCCTGTGATGCTAGTATGTCACTTCTCCCCTAACCTCATTTTGCTACTTTCTCTATCATGATCCAGTTCAAAACAAATCTGACCCTATAAAGTTGAGCCAATTCAAAATAATACTGTCCTCTTCTGTCCCCTTGTACAATCACCGATAAAATACTAACCCCCAACCCTGGTGATCCCTATAACCCATTTCACAGATTCTATTCTCATCCAGGTGAGTGGTTTTGAAGGAAATCACACAGCCATGCCAACTGAGCCTATACATCTCTCCAATATGTACTTTCAACTGGACCCTGATTTCTACAATGGCAATCTATTTGTTGGATTTAAATAAATTTAAATGAGATAATTTATTTAATTAGACTGATTCACTGTATTGTATTTCTTTTAGCAGTTGTCCCAAACTTTCTCTCCTTTCTTTTCCAGTCCTTGGCAATGCAGTTTGTCTTTTGACTACAACATTCAACTGAAACTGCTCTTTCCAAGGTTACTAAAGAGTTCTTAAATTCTAAATACATTGACCTTTCCTAAGTCTTCATTCTATTTTTTTTAAACCTATGCAGCTTTTGACATCAATGTCTATCTCTGTCTTCTGGATGCTTTTCCTCCAGTGTCTTTCATGGTCCACTAATATGTCCTGGTTTACTTCCTATTGCTCCTACTAAGTCTCCTTTGTTTGATTATCATCTCTGTTCCACATTTTTACTTTGAGAATGCCACAAATTTCTAAGATTCTTCTTCTCTCCTCCACCTTCACTTCCCCTCTGTATCCTCTCTTAGTGATCTTATCAGCTTCCATGGTTTTTGCTATCACTGTACAGGTGACTCCCAAATCTACATATCTGGGCCTCATTTCTGTCTTCAACTTGAATTGTCCTCAGTTGCTCACTCAACCTTCTATCAGTATATTACATAGATAACTGATACTCAATACGTCCAGAGAAGTAATCATCTTTCCTAATCATCTTACCATCTCTATTTCTGTGATGGGCCCTTGAGATCATATTTTCCTTCTTTCTTCCTCAACTCTCATAGCTGATTAGTTGCCAAGTCTTGCAGGTTCTACTTCCACACTCCATCTTAAAACTGTCCCCTTGAAGGCAGAATCACGATGGAAGAGAAAAGGCTGAACCCTTTTCCTCCTGAACCCTCCCCAATTTCTCTCCAAACAACTTTAAAATAATACCTCAAAATGAAATCTTGAGCAGCAGAACCCACAAAAGGATGAGGTGAAACAGTTTTCTATCCAATGATAATTTAGAAGGCCATCAAGAAAGATTAGCAAGAGTCACACCTGGGTTAGAGTAGAGTGAAGTTCAGCACAGGCAGTGTCCCAGCAAGCCTGTAGCAGGCCTTGAGGTGTAGGGGGGAAACGGGGTTTTATGGGTTCAATATATTAAAAGATGGTCGCCAGAGGATTGAACTATTATCAATCCTCAATTAAGAATAATCTCAAGTCAAAATTGACTTTTATGGAAGTTTATTTACAGTTAAGAAGAGAGAGAGGAAATAAGGAAATAAGAATCTAACCCAGTAGGTCATTTATTATGATCCTCTAATTAAATCCAAGTAGATCTTAACCCTAAGCAGAGAGTTAGAGGGCCAGAGGCCCAGAGGTAAATGGAGCAAAACTTCATTCACAGAGTCTACTAAAAGAAATTTAAGAGAAGTTCAGGAAGATTCAGTCAGTCTTTAAACTCAGCACATGGCATTCAAATAAGATATTTAAAGCAGTCTCACCAGGGTCTCAGTGTTCCAATACTCCTCCATGAAGCAGAAGAGATCCGCCACCAGACGCCCTCTTCAACTGAAGACGTCTCACTCGCTCAACTCCCTCTTTTTAAAGGGGTCACTTGTGCATCACTTCCTGCATCCACCTCCAATTTGCATGTCCAATCACAATAGACAATCCTCATAGTACTGCCTACAGGGCAGTCAGTTGATTCTGATTCTATGCCCACTCTAGCACACGTGGGTTATAGACCTCCCAGAATTAGAGGTGTTCTCACCTTTGGTGATTAAATCTAAAGATGGGCAGTGTAGACTTAATCTAATTATCACAGAGGACAACTGAATCAGCAGCAGCAACTTCTAGAATTCTCAGCCCACAGACATTTAAGAAATTGAGAGAATAGATCAGAAGATTACAAGAGTCCCTTTACTGGCACTGGGTATAGGACTCTGTTGCATTGCCCATATGCAGATCTGGCTCAGATTATTGAGTCTCAGTTACAGGATGAAGAACAATAACAAACCAGAACTTGTAGCCCCCCAAAAAAGCAGGAACCATAGTTACAGTGACGGGGGGAAATAGTGGTCTCTCACAAACCAGAGCACAATCTAGGAGAGTACTAAACACACTGCTCCTTAGATCATACTACCTTGGAAGAACTTAAAATTATAGACCCTCATAACTATTTCTGAAAACAGCAGCATAAAAATCTTGGAGCTTGGAACAGTGTCCCACCACTCCAGAAGACAAAATTAACATAGGTAAAAGGGAAAAAATAAACTGGGGAAATGAGCAAATAACCCAAAAAAGAACTTGACCATATACTGTTACTATGGTGAAAACACAAACTCAGACCAGGTAGTCAAAATTGCTATACTAAAGCCTCAAAGAAAAATGTGGATTAGTTTCAGGCCCCAGAAGATTTCTTGGAAAATCTCCAAAAGAATTTTAAAAATGAAATAATGCAGGAAGAAGAAAAATTGGAAAAAGAAATAAGAAATACCTTAAAAAGCAGATTAAGCCAAATGGCAAAAGAGGCACAAAAATCCACTGAAGAGAATTTCTTAAAAAGCAGAATTAGCCACATGGAAAAATATATGCAAAAATTAATGGACAATTAGAACTTCTTAAAAAGTGGAATATGCCAAACAGAAAAGGAGGTAAAAACTCACTAAAAGAAAATAATTTCTTAAAAATTAGAATTGGGAAAGGAGGAACTAATGACACCATGAGACATCAAGAAATAATGAAACAAAATCAAAAGAAGAGAAAATAGAAGAAAGTGTGAGATATCTCTTTGCAAAAATAACTGGGAAAATTGATTGAGGAGAGCTAATTAAAATGGGAAAATCCTCACCTTCCATCTTAGAACAATACTATGTTGGTTTCATGGCATAAAAATGGTAAAGGGTAGGCAATGGGGATTAAGTGACTTGCTCAGGGTCACATAGCTAAAGAATGTCTGTGATCAAATTTGAACCTAGGACCTCTTGTCTCTAGGCCTGCCTCTCAGGCCACTGAGCCTAGTTGCTGTCCCCAGGGACAGCTAATTTAAGAAATTATTGGAATATTTCTATGATCAAAAAAAGAGCCTATACATCATCTTTTAAGAAAATACAAAGAAAATTTCCCTTATATTTCTAGAACTAGGGGGTAAAATTGAAATTGTAAAAGTCCACAGCTCACCTCTGGAATGAGATCCCAAAAATATACTTCCAAGAATATTCTAAATTCCAGAGATCTCAAATCACAAACCTCAAAAAGAAAATACTGTAAACAGCAAGAAAGAAACAATCCAAATACAATGGAGCCACTATTACAATAACAGAAGATTTAGCATGTTATAGAACTGGAGAGCTTAGAATATGATGATATTTTGGAGGGTAAAAGAACTAGTATTATAACCAAGAATCACCTCCCCAGAAAAACTGAATATAATCCTTCAGTAGAAAAAAATCTGATGAAAAACCAATTTGATGAAATAGAGGACATTCAAGCATTCCTGATTTAAACAATAACAGAGCTGAATAGTAAATTTGATGTAAAATACAAGACTCAAGAGAAGCATATAAAGCTAACTAGGAAAGAGAAATCTTGAAGAAATCCAAAAAGGTGAAACTGTTTATGTTCATTCCTACATGGGAAAATGATCCTTATAATTCCTAAGAACTGTATCATTATTAGGGCAGTTAAAAGGTGCATACACAGACTGAGGGTATGAATGGGAATTGACTATAATGAGAAGATATCTAAAAAAAGTTAAGGACGGGGCAGCTGGGTAGCTCAGTGGAGTGAGAGTCGAGCCTAGAGACAGGAGGTCCTGGGTTCAAACCCGGCCTCAGCCACTTCCCAGCTGTGTGACCCTGGGCAAGTCACTTGACCCCCATTGCCTACCCTTACCAATCTTCCACCTATGAGACAATATACCGAAGTACAAGGGTTTAAAACAAAAACAAAAAAAAAAAAAAAAGTTAAGGAGTAAAAGGAATGCACTAGGAGAAAGGGGACATGAGAGGTAGAAGAGGTAAATTATCTCACATAAAAGAGATACAAAAGAACTTTTACACTGGAAATGAACTTGAACCTGTAATAACAAACAGAGCCAGTAATTAATGTTATGATAGAGGGGGGGGGGAGAGAGAAAGGGTCAAAACTATAAGAATACAAATCATCCCTCAACTGATAAATGGTCAAACAATATGAGCAGGCAATTTTCAGAAGAAATAATCAAAGCTATCTATAGTTGTATGAAAAAAAAGGTTTTATGGCCTTGTTTAATAGGGAAATGCAAATTGAAACAACTTGGAGTTACCACACACCTATCAGATTAATAGAAAAGGAAAATGATAAATGTAGGATGGGAAAGTTGAGACCCTCAAGCACTATTGGTGGGATTGTGAACTGATCCAAGCATTCTAGAGAGTGATTTGCAAATATGGCAAAAAGGCACACAAAAGAGCATAGAAACTCTTATATGTGCAAAAATGTTTATAGCAACTTGTGGTGACAAGAATTGGAAATTAAGGGAATGCCTGGCAATTGAGGAATATCTAAACAAGTTGTGGTATATGATTGTGATAAAATGCTATTGTGCTATTAGAAATGAGGGAGCAGGATGCTCTCAGAAAAACCTGGAGAGGCTTAATTTAACTGAGGCAAAGTGAATTGAGCAGAACCAGGAACATATTGTATGTAGAAGCAGTGATACTGTTGAATGATGAGTTGTAAATGGCTTAACTTTTCTCAGCAATTCAATGAGCCAAGACAGTTCCAAAGAACTTATGAGGAAAAAACGCTATCTACCTTCTGAGAAACAACTGATGGAATCTGAATGCATATCAAAGCATGCTTTTTTAAAAACTTTATTTTTCTTGTTTTTTGGACTTTTTTCTTTTCTTTCACAATATGACCAATATGTTTTACTGCACATGAATAACTTATATCAGATTGCTTACTGTCTTTCAGTTGCGGGGAGGGGAGTGAGGGAGAGAATTTGGAACTCAAAATTTTTAAAAAAGCAAATGTTAAAAAAAATTTACATGTACTTGAGAAAAAACATTATATAAATTTTTAAAATGTTCACACAGCAGACAAAATAAACAAAAAGAAGAAACCATTCTCTCATTTCCACTCAAATAGGCATGAACTTAGTTAATAAGTTCTCTCACATCTCTCACCTAGACTGTTGCAATTAACTGCCTTTTTGATCTTCCTTCTTCTAATCTGCCCATTCTCTGGGTTGTCCTCCACCTAACTACCAGAATCATCTTTCCAAAGAACAAGTGTGGCTGATCTCCTTCTAAAGAGTCTAAGTGGCTCCTTATTGCTTGCTTTTGGATAAAATACAAATTTTTTTGTTTAACATTTAAAACTTTTTGCAGTGTCTTCAATTCATCTTTCCAGATTTTCTTATCAAGTCCTCCTGGCCTAGTTAGTATTTCCTATACAAGACATTCTATTATCTTTAGTTACCTTGGCACCTGTTTGTCTTCCTGCCTTCTCTTTATTTCCACTTCTGACATATCTAACCTGCTTCAAGACCTCATTCAGATTTTTCATCCTACATAATGCCTTTGCTCATCTCCCCAGTTGTTAGTGTTTCTCATTGCTCCTCCCCCATTAAAAAATTCATACATATATTTTTTCTTCAGAAGCACAATGGATAGAGTTCTGGGCTTGAGACTCAGAAAAATTGAGATGTTTATGTCCCACTAGTGATACTTAGTGTGCCACTGAGGCTAGTTACACCTTTCTACAATTCTCTTGGCTTTATTGATTATTTCATGAAAGTTTTACTTTGCGTTATAGGAGGGAATGCCCAACCAGGAGCACAAGTTGGCCACATTGATGAAATCACAGATCCTTCACGTCTTCAACTGTACTTTTAAGATGCCTTATTTACTTGGCAGCTAGGTGGCATGGGAGGCTGGTTTGCTAGATTTGGAATCAGGAAGACCTAGGTATAAACCATGTTGTAGATACTTCCTAGTTATATGATCTTAATTGTAGGCAAGTCATAGATCCTCACTTTCCTTTGTCAAATGGAAATAAGAATAGCCCCAACCTCCCAGGACTATTTTGATGACCAAATAAGATGTTATGTGCATATAATTTTTATTGTGATGATGATAATAGTGATGATGCTGGTGTTGTACATATATCCTCTCAATAGACTACAAAGTCTTCACCACCCCTACACCCCCACCACCTCCCACCCTGCATTCCAGTGTCTAGTACACTGCCTGTCATACATTAGACACTTAATAAATGCTTTTTGAATTTCAGGACATTATAGACATACATATTTAAATGTATATGAAGACATCCAGTAGCTTTTAGTCATCCAAAACAATAGGGGAAAGAGAAATATTAAATTAAATTGACAGAGGTACCCAAGTTTCACATGAGCTTTTAATTTTTCTCTTCCATTCATCATACTTTGATAAGACCTATCAAAAAATATTGATAGAGCTTGATAGAATTGGGGTGTTTCACCACACAATGCAGAATCATTCCCAAAAGAAGCATCTGAAGGACCCACTGACTATTAAGAATTTTCTTCTGAGGTGGGGGGGAAGCAGTGTTTCAGGCTATTCTCTGTGACAATGGCAAAAACCTGTGAATAGTCTGTCTTCCCATTTTTGTACCTCTGTAGGTATTAAAGATCAAAGGATTGTGGAAGAAAGTTATCACTGTGGCTACAGCTGTCATCCACATGTGTGGGATATTTATCTGTGCTACCATATGGCTCAATGATTCTGACATCTTAACATATTCCTGGGAAATACCTTTTTGGAGGACATGCTTTTAACGCTATCTTAACTGAGTCAAATGTTTTTTTGTAATCAAGCAATTAATACAGCAGAAGTCTTTCATGCTCAGTTTCCCAGTTAATTCTGACTGAAGATGTAGTTTACTACAAGATTTATTACAAGATTATAACAAACTACCAGTTCCTTTCTCTTATTTTTAACAAGGACAAGTGTGCAGAGATTCACTAGTTTGCTAATGTCTGATTTGTTCCTTTTTTGGATAATGATACCAGTTGTTATAGTTGCCATTGTTTTGAGATATCTTCAAAATCAATTCATACAAGTCTTTAAAACTGTTACTTAAAATAAAAGTTTCTTGGAATGTATTTAGTTGGGTCAAACTGCTCTTCCCACCTTCGTTTCCTTGAGAGCGATTTCTATTTTCTCATACAGCACATCACAACAGAATTAAGTCCAGATGAGATGGTTCCATTATCATTGTTGGCAAAAATAGAATGCTGGGGAAACAAAGGAAGGACCAAATAGATAAAGGATGTATATTGTTTGGCTTGTACCATGCAGTTGGTTGGAAAATCTATTGAGCTAGTCTCTCATTTTATATATCTTAGATGGGCACAGCAGATGAGCAATGAATTGGGGGCTAGAACTGACCAGGAGAAGAGCCTTCATTTCATTTGTATAAAGTCTATCACTTTTGACACCAAAGCTGTTCCCAGTGATGCAGTACAGTTATGAATTAAGGAGTATCATAACCTAGAATTCAAATCCTAATGGCAAGAAGTGGTCTGAAAGGTATTACCAAGGAAATCTATGATCAACAAAAGAAGCAGGCCAATCTTGTGCCAAAGGCATGAGATATCAGGCTGACTAGCCTGAGTGCTGTAGTAATATCCACAAAATATTAATTAAACAGGATAAAAAAAAGCCTGGTTCACAGATTGAGAGCTGAAAGGGCACCTTGAAGGTCATCCAATTCAGCACTCTTACATTGCAGATAAGGAAACTGAGGTCCACAGAGGTGCAAAGAATTCTTTTAGTTTATACAAATGGGTAACAAAGAGAAGTGGCAGGGATGGATGGGTGTTATCCTCCACTGGTAAATAGAGGGTTCACATCAAAGAGGTCATTGATCTGTCAAAGAACTTAAAAATGATTTACATGTCACAGTCTCTCCCTGGTCAGACCAAGTTGTAGTTTGGTGATGCATTAGCAAAGTAGCTGAGAACTATTTGAATTTGGTAAAAAATAAAATGAGGGGCAGTTAGGTGTACTGTGGATAGCATACCAGGCCTGAGTTCAAATTTGGCCGTAGATGTTTACTACCTGGGATCATGAAGAGTCGGGCACAACTGAAATGACTGAATAAAACAAAGTCAATTTATGTCAACCTTGTTTTCAAAGAAGCAACATATATAGTTGAGTGAATAGAATATTAGACTTGGAATCAAGATGCCCCATTTCTAGAACTTGCTGCCTCCATGACCTGTCAATTCATTTAATCTTTCTGAGCTTTCTTCTTTATTTTTAAAATGGGATATAGTAATTAATACCTGGAGTGCCCATCTAACAGGACTACAGAACACATTGTACATTGTCTGTTCAGGTGCTCTGGCAGACCTTCAGGTGCTGCATAAATGAGTTATTAACTTACTAACTTTTGGAAGGTCATATGCTTTCCAATCCAAGCACTGATTGCAATGAGTTCACAAGAGAACATTCTTGGTCATATCAACACCATTTCAAAATGTGTTATCCCTTCTTTGGTAGATCTATGCAACAAGATATTAATGGTTTCTTGAATGTTTTTTTCTTATTGTTTTTCAGGTGTGTTCTGACAGTTTGGAAGGTCAGACCTTCTTCTCCAAAAAGGATAAGCCACTCTGCAAGAAGCATGCTCATTCTCTGAATTTCTGAAAGCAACAATCTAATGAAAAAGAAGAAGAAAAAATGAAGAGTGAAAAGAAGAAGAAATCATATGAGTAGCTAATTTTTTGTAGGCTAATGTTCATATCACTGAAAAGATAAATGCCAACTTTATATACATTTGTAAGGGAATATTTGGACATGTAAAGTGGAGAGAGGGAGATAGCATAGAAACTCAAGGTTTTTCAAGGCATTTTCTGCCGGTGAAATAACTACCAGGCCTGTATTTACTAGCTGAATATTGTTTATCTTGAAAGAATGGGATGAAGAAGCATTTTTTTTTGATGAATGGTATCCTTTATGCTGAGACCGTAATACATGCTGCCTTACCCCCACCCAGGGAATGCAGGATTTTGATCAATTTATAGATAGATGTTGAGTAAAATCTGGCCTCAGATGTTCCCATCTGTATGAGAAATTTGAAAATAAAAAAATGAGATTTCTCCCTAAAGCTAACTGAAAATTTCATTAGATGGTAGGTGCCAATCTTTTCTTTTTTATAAAAAAAATTTTTTTCTATATAGCTGTACTAAAAACTAATCACACGGCTAAGGAATTCTGCTTGTAAAGTGTGCACATCTTTTAAGTGATGTATTATTGAGGAAAGCCCTTTTTCTCCATATAAGCATCTATTGGATCTCATACATAAACCATTCAACTTAACCCTTTATTAACATAAGACCATCTGGTATTCATCATATGAATCTTTCTACCAGTAGATTGTGATCTTCTAATCTTAGCCTTCTCTTATCTCCTAGAGTAGACTATCAGAAAAAAGTGAATGCTGAGAAAATTGAGCCTGAAAAAGAGAAGGGGCAAGGGGAGAGAGGAGGGGGCTAATAGGAGGGAGAGGGAGAGGGGGAGAGATTTAGTCAGGTGCTTGTGCAAACCTTCAAGCACTGCATAAATGACAGTTGCTATCTTTATTAACTTTTGGAAGGTTATATACAATGTCGATACCAATCAATTTGCAGAAGAACTAGTTCTCGATTATATCAACAACTTTTCAAAAATGTGCTCTCTCTTATTTAGTAAACATAAATTTAATCTTTTTTAACTTTCTGTGTTTAGCTGTAAAAACCGATCAGTAACGGAAGAAATGATTGTAAGTCACTTGATTTTATCTAAAAGAAAATCCTAACTGCTTTCTGGGTTGATAAATTAGAACAACTAGTGAGAGTTAAATGACTGAGTGGTTGGAGGATAAAGAGTTCTATTTGGTGGCAAGATTTATCTTGCTATAGATTTGAAAAATAATTAGAAGAGAGCAAAACGTTAATATTGAGATGTGAAAAACATATCTTACATTCTTTGATTGTTGATGGTTTATCATTTGAGAGTTTTGTGATATTAAGGATAAAAAAGTGATGACTTATTGGCACATTATTCGCTTTCCAAAATAATGACAATATTAATTCAGTGTCCCAAAAGGCTTTTTTAGTTTAAAATTCAAGTCTTTCAACTGTCTTATGATTTTCAGGACCCTTATGTACCAGTTCATTAAGAAAAATGCAGGGCATTTAATCATTTTTTAGTTTAGTCTTTTTTTTCTTCTTTTGTGTTTCTAGTGAACAGAGGGAAGGTCAGTATGTTCTTCATGGTTCTAAGTTTTGATTTTAGACCTGCGGTGGGGGCAAGGTGTTTCTAAAAGGGGATGGGAACCTAAAGTCCCTCCCTGCCCCATCACTCACTCCCCTGCCTTGCTTCCATTGTGTGCCTGTTTGTTCTGGAGTAAAAGCTGAAACTGCCCTCTTTGTTTAACCTCCCGAACTTGAAAGGCAGCTCTGCTAACAGCTGTTAATTTATAGTCTTAACCAATTTATGTTATATGTGGATTATAATTAACTTAAACAAATCAGAAAGGGGAGACACAGGAGTAAATCTACCGAGCCAAAAAGCAATCGAACACCTCCTGGGTTCATAGCCTCTAGTAAGGGGCCAGAGTGTCCTGGGGACTCAGCCGGGTTCTCCAGCACTCTTGGCTGTCGTGCACCTGCAGAGGGCCTCTGGGACATCTTGCCTCCCACAAAGTCTGCAGCTTTCAGCAGTTGAAAAAATGTGTTTTTGACCTGCATTGGTGTGTTTGGGTTCTTTTCTGTGTCCTCTTTTGTTATGTTGGTTAAGATTGTGTGCCAAGATCTTATTTAATAGTCTATGACATTTGCATACTTTGTAAAAAATTCGTGGCTGGATTTTGGGGAAAGTTAACATGCTTAAAATCTTCTTTAAAAATACCCTCTGGGGCAGTTAGGTGGCTCTGTAGATAGAGAGCCAGACCTAGAGATGGAAAATCCTGGGTTCAAATGTGACCTCAGATACTTCCTAGCTGTGTGACCCTGGGAAAGTCATTTAATCCCAGTTGCCTAGCCCTTTCTGCTCTTCTGCCTTGAAACCAATACTTAGTATCAGTTTTCAGACAGAGGGTAAGTGTTAAGAAAAAAATTTAGAAAGAAGTAACTTTTCTTCTCTTCCCCCCCCCCGCCCACATCCATGTTTCTTGGAGATCATGTCGTTACATTTCCCCTAAAGTCTATTCTTCCTGCCAGGGAAGAAGCTGTTGCCCAAAATTTATAATTGTCTTCTTGTGCTTTGTCTCTCTAGTAACCAAGTAGTTAAAAATGTCAGATTATTGGCAAGTCACTGATCCCATGGAAATAAATTCTGTCTGCTGCTCATAAACCAGAAGGATTGTGTATTTTCTCCCAAGAAAGAGTAGATTGTAGTACATGAGGGTTAATCTTTTAATACCTGGCAAAGCACTTTATTGTTCAGGTTATCTCCTTGAGTATTTATTGTTCTGGTTATAGATATCTCCCAGATCAGTAGCCTTTTCTATTTTTGCTCCTTCTGTGTAGTTCATTTACTTTCAAACTCTCTTGATGTATATTTTTGGATGCCAAATTTGTAGCACAAATGCAAAAATATAACTCAGTTCAGTGGCCCTAGATAGAGACTGATCACCAGGAATCTTCCGAGTACCATGGTTAAGTTGGTGGCGGTGAGAGGCTCGGTGTTTTTAGTATTTTAGTAGGCTTTGGTGAGGCAAGTCAGATCCTCTGAAGTACAGTGGGCTGTTACTACCAGCAGCCTCGCTTGAAAAAAATCTTCCCTCTACTTGTACATTTAAGTAGTCTAAGTTCCAGGTTCCTCAGAGTCTCCCTTCAATTGCACAGAGCCCCTAATGACTCAGAATTCACATGTAAGCCAAGGACTAAACTGAACCTTACTTCTTGAGAAATGTTAGCTCGTAAGCTCAAACTAAGACAACAGAGTTTAGATTTTTTAAAAAAATATATTCATGCAGCATTATTGTAAAATTATTTATAATGAAAATATATTAATATACAGATCTTCAGTAGGCGAGGTACTCCAGCTATTCATTTTGCATACTGCCTCCAAGGAACTTTCCCTATCTTTGCTCTTGTGTGAACTTACATGTAATTAGAACAAGCTGCCCATATCAATGTGGCATAAATATCTCAATAAATGTATTCTGGAGCACAATTTCTTCAGTTACTTTAGGAAGACCATATTGCAGGCATATAAAATAAGGGAAAATGAACAAATTGGTAGGAAAAAAGTACTGCACCATAAATTTTACTTCTTCTTGATTCATTTAAAAGGTTTGGGCTTGCCAATATGTCATTTTGCTTCTCTATTAACCTCTGACTTCTGCTTTGTTCTGTTTATGTTTCTAAAAATTGTGTATTCCGATCAGCTTTGCTTTTGGATGCGTATCCTAACGAAAATACATATAAACAAGCTTGCCAAGCAGAGCACTGCCTTTGTGTACACGTCTTCATAATAAATATCTGTGATGTTTCCGAAGAATATATCTGCGTGTTTTGGTTTGTTTGGGTTTTTTTTAACAAATAATTCTTTTTTCCCTCGGTCATAGTAGAAATGGGTTATATTAGACCCACAGGTGAGCAGTCTTTAGACATAATTTGTTGGACTGACAACCACTCAGTGTTAAGCAATATTTGAAAATGGTTCCTCAGTGTAACAAGTTTTGGGTTTGGTTTTCCCCAGGTTTATTGCTACAACTGGGTCTTAGAACCATCTATCACGAGTAGAGCTGGTCATTTATTTAGCTGTGGAAAAAGATTTTGGCCATCTTGGCCATCTACTGTAGCCAGTGACTTCAGGATGATAGCACTGGTCTAATTACAGTCTCGGTAGCCACATATTCTAAAGCTAAGAAGATTTGCTTCAGCCTTGTTTGTTTACTGGTTTTAGGGAGTTTCCCACCCCCACCCCCCACCCACCGAACTGCATGAAGTTTCAGAGGAATGTTTTTTTGTTGCAGACTTGAGATTTGGGAATAAAAGACAAATTCAGGTCTATTTGCCCACAGTATATTAAACTCCAGAAGCCAAACATTTAAGGGCATCATGTCTGCATTTGACACTTTAATGGTCAATGTTTGGTTTCTATCAATCACGTCATTGCACATTAAAATGCACCGACAAAAATAAGAGATCTGTCATTCATTCATTAAGCATCAGTAATCCTGTGCAAGATTTATGGGCTTAAGACTCAACAGTGTGTGTTCACAATAAATCCCTTTTCAGTGCTCAGACCAGAACAAATCTCCCTGTCACTCAATGTTTGCTAGTCAGAATGCCCCAATATAAGATTATCAAAGGTTTTCTTACAAAATGGCATATAAATCCCTTTGCCAGCAAGAGCTTAATTTAGATTGGAGTTTGCCTTTTTAGGGTCCTCTCAGACAAGATCTTGCTTATATCAGAAACACATAGGTACTAATTTATTATTAGCAGACCTGGTGTTAATTAGGGAGAATTACCAGAAATAGTTTGCTTCGTGGAAATTTATTACGGAATCACACTTTACTGATGGCAGAATAGGAGTTACTGAAAGAGAGCAGCTCCTGCTCATAACGAGCTAATTAATTGGGTGCCAAAATTCCTCAGAGAAGGGTTTGGTCCTAACTATGAGAACCTCACAGGGTAAATGGTTCCTTTGCAGTATTTAAAATTTAAAAGAGGAAAGGAGCTAGGAGACATAGCAACCCAACAGAAATCTCCAAATGATACAGCTTTAAGATTTACTTATGAATGAAAGCCCTTAACTCGGCACCAAAACTTGTTATAGAACCTTTCCCTTTCACAAGACGCAGAAAACAGTCTCTATGTTGATTATCTTAGACGGTCTTGACTCTTTATTTTTAAACATAAATATCATGTGACAAATTACCCCTTGTATGAATAGAATTTAAAAGAAAGAGCCTTTGTGTATTGGGTCACACTGTATTTGTGCTTAAGACTGATGCTTTTTTTATTTAATGATTTAAGAAGCTAAAGTTCTGAGTAGGTGGCAAGTTTACATTAATGATTAATAAGTGAGGCATGGCTTCTGCACCTTTTAACACACCCAAGTGAACAACATATAATTTGGGACTAGCAAAGTACTTTTAGTGATTGGCACTAATTGCACAGCTCAGTGGGAGCTATACTAAAGGATGACTTGCCAATGGAGCCTTTTTTCCCCCTCCTCTGACTATAACTGGGATGGCCCACTGTGTGCTATAACACAATAATAAATGCCATATCTTAATCATGTAATATTAGTGATAAGACATCTCCCAAGTCAAAACACCAATGGTAAGGTTGAGGAAACCCATTTGAAGGCTCCCAGAGGCCTAGCACATGCATTTTGGTGTGCAGATTCAACATCCAGGCACAGAGCATTGCATTGTTGGGCACACAAAGTTCGTGGCATGCTCCTTTAAGAAGCCAACTGGCAGAACTGGAAAAATCATTTGAAGCAATCCAAGAAAAAGGTCTGATATCCAAGATATAGATAATCCACACAAATACATAAGAAAAAAAGATCAGTTTCTGAAGAGAAAAATGCTAAAAGGTTATGAACTGACTGTTTCAAATGAAGAAATGGAAGCCACCAGTAGCCACATGCAATAATACTAGGAGTCACGTAGGTTTATATTTTTGTAGGCAAGAGCAAATTATGAGAACAGTCTTCATATTGGCAAAAAGATGAAAATCATGATTGTTAAGAGTGGCTGTGGAGGCACTGGGAGAGCTGTGAATTAGTACATATAGTCTGAAAAACAACTGGGAACAAAACCTCAAAAGTCATCACACATCCTTTGACAAATGCTTATCTCCATTACAGATATATTCCCAAGGAGTTCAAAGACAGACCAGAAAGACCCATATGGACCACAATTTGTAGCAGAAATTTTTTTTGGCTATATGAAAAAAACTTTGGGGTAATGGCTAAACAATTGTGATGTGAGTGAGTGAGTGAATATTATTACACCATAATATGACAAACATTAAAATATAAGGATATTTATTGTGATTTGTTACAGATTTTATAATAAAATAGATTTTGTAATAAAATAGATAAAATACAGATTTTATAATAAAAAAGAATGGGAGATGAAGCAGCCGAGACTGATATATTGAGCAAAAATGTCAAGATAAGCAGGATAACTTTAAACTAACTAGTTGAATTTATTATTTGTATTTTTAAAAATCAACTGTAATCGAGATTTGTGATTTCATATACAAGCCTCTTCTGTTCTTTGTACATGGAAAAGTTAATGCTTGTCAAATACAGAGTAGCAAAAAAAATATTTTTTATTACAAGAGAAACATCTAAAGATTTGTATGAACCGAGTAAACAAGACCAGGGACAACATTTACTGAATGACCACAAAAGAGGAAAGATTTCAGAACTCTTCTCAACATAGTTGCCAAACATGATATCAGAAAGCTGATGATGAAATGTGTCTTGCAAGGGAGGTGATGGACTAAAGATGCAAAACAATATGTACATTTTCAGATATAGCTCATGCATTGATTTGTTTTGCTTGACTGTCTTTAGTTGTCTAAGATGAGAGCTTCTATGAGTTGGAAAAAGGTGAATTCATAGGTTTTGACATGTGAAAATAGAAAAGAGCATCAATAAAATAACTCCAGAAGAAAATACAAACAAGGCAAACTGGTTTTTTACCTTTTAATTTTGTACCTTTTGACATTAAAAAAAAACCCTTTTTGGGGCAGCTGGGTAGCTCAGTGGAGTGAGAGTCAGGCCTAGAGACGGGAGGTCCTAGGTTCAAATCTGGCCTCAGACACTTCTCAGCTGTGTGACCCTGGGCAAGTCACTTGACCCCCATTGCCCACCCTTGCCACTCTTCCACCAATGAGACAATACACCGAAGTACAAGGGTTTAAAAAAAAAAAAAAACCTTTTTAAAAAAATATCCCCCTTTTAGTAGGAAAACATGTAGCAAGTTTATGATTTCAAATGTATTCATTTTTTGATCTTTGTATATTGAAAAGTTTCTGCTGATGATTATTAAGTTTGTAATTTTTAAAAAAATTAAGCAAACTGGCAATCTGACAGTTGCTCCAGGACTCAGAGTATTCCTGTTCATAGTTAGACCAGAGACCTCTCTGAAACTCTCAGGGCCTGAATTGTGATCCTTTCACTAAATAGATCTTAGTTGGGTTTTGTGCATTTTTCCTTTATTATAAAACACACACAGCTGGTTCTGGTCTGCTCTGCTTGGAAATGCCATTGTTCTTTATTTGCTTGAAATATTTCAGTGCAGCATAATCTCTTCAGGTGTGCCTTTTCTTCTTTCCCTAATGTATCACCGTGTCAGATTGTTTCTTAGGTAAATAGAAAGGTAAATTGACCTCCAGTGAATCATCCATCCCAGTTGCTTGAAAGTCTGAAATAGAGAGGAAACTATTGACAGAAGCTAGCTAGCCCAGGAAATTGTGTTCATCTATCTGAGTAAAGATAGCAGAAATGTATACTTTTTTGAGGACTTTTGTCTTCCTAACCCTTTTTGGTCAACTGTAGAGCTGAGCTTTTCAATGTTTGGCTTTCAAAGTATTCCTGGAGTCATTTGATAAATTAAATCACAATTTCATCCTTCTGCGTGTTGGGCTCTGCTATAAAAAAAAACCCAAAAACTTAATTTTCATACTTGTAATCCTTTCCTGAATGCTCTACTTCAGTAGAGATGGTACTTTAAATGTTTCTTCCATATTGCAGATATTCCGAAAGGCTTCCTGCAGAAAGTCAGATTTCAGTTCAGAGCTTCAGCTCTGTTCAAAAAAAGTCCAAAGCATTAGCTTTTAAGGAAGCCCCAGGAAACCGAAAGCTGTTTTACCTTTTCCTGCCACATCCTTCTTAGGATTCGATTCAAGGAAGTATATAAACCAGTGCTGTTCAATACTGTGGAATGATCAACTGTGATAGACTTAGCTACAGGACAATTCTGAGGGACTTTAGACAAAGAACTCTATCCACCTCCAGAGAAAGAACTGTTGGAATCCAAATGCAGATGATAGAATGTGATTTATCATTTGTTTATTTATTTGGGGTTATGTTTTAGGGTTTGGGTTTTATATGATGATTCTCTAACACAAATGAACAATATGGAAATATGTTCTCCATGATAATACTTGTATAACCCGGATTGAATTGTTTGCCATCTCTTAGAGGGGGGGGAGGGAAGGGAGGGATGGAGGCAATTTGGAACATACAGCTATGGAAAATTTATGTGGAAATTTTTTATTACATGTAATTGATAAAATAAAATCTCTTTACTCCCCACCCCAAAAATCCCAATGCTGTTATAGCTGTTACAGCACTGTGTGTGTGTATGTGTTCATTAGTCATTGGAATTTCTAGATGTTTTAAAAAAATGACCTTTAGTTTCTCTCAGCCTTAGATAATGGTAGCATAAAGTACTTAGACAGATCTATGATCTTGCTGACATGGGCATTCTCTCTAACCATGCAGACAATACCACCATGCTTACTCTGCCTGTAGGACTCTGATCCGTGTCTGTCTTGGAGGGTCACCCCAGGCTGTTCCTTGTGTCCACTCATGAGTGAACACCCGGTGGTTTTTTTATACAATAGCCATCTAATGCTTGTTTTTTTCTCTTTTTAAACCCTCACTTTCTGACTTAGTATCAATTATAAGCAGTAAGGGCTAGGTAATGGGAGTTAAGTGATTTGTTCAGGGTCACACAGCTAGGAAGTAGATGAGGCCAGATTTGAATTCAAGTCCTCTTGACTCCAGGCCTGGCATCCTATTCACTACCCCTATTGCATGCTTTTTAATAATCAACAAATGGTAGTATTTAAAAATAATTTTTAGCTGAACGACTTTCATGATCTTCATTCTGTGGGATTGAGTCCAACTCAAGATAGATTTATTGTGCCTATTATGAGCAAGACACTGTGTTATCTGATTACATTATACTATAAATTTGTATGATTATACATATATGGTATTTGTATAACATGGTATTTTAACAAAATGGGACTGAATAACAAAAGATTTTGCTTGTCTCACTCTGAAAAAGTGAACTGAGGTTCCACGTTTACAGGAATTAGGAGAATCATCATGACTTGGTCATTACTCACTTTTCTGTCTTCAAGGAGGATATGGGTCGGAATTATATCTAGCACACAGCCTTTTGGGGGGGTTCAAGATAAAGACAACTTTCTCTGATCAATCCAGGAGTAGTAGTTTTGCTAAGATCTGAAGGTTAACTTAATTAACTTAACTTAATCAGAGTTAAGTTAACTTAACCAGTTAACTTAATCAGAGCCAGCTTTGTTTTCCCTCCGATTCCCACTTGTTGTACAAGAGGCAATTACAGATTATAAGCAAACCAAAGCAAAGGAGCAAAAAACAAAATTCAGAAAAAAATTGAGACTTAGGTAATTGAGTTAGGGAGTTCCGCTACCTGGGAGCAAGATGAAATTTCAGCTCAACAAGGAAGAGAATTACCTCTTTTTATGAGATGTTCTTAGCAGAATCCAGAGACATATTGGCGTCTCAGTTTTTCCCCACATATGAGTGACTCTAGGAGCTTCCTGTTTCTCATTCAAAGTCCATGTCTCACTATCTCTCTCTCTTGTATTACCTCTGCTTCTCTTACCTGAAATCTCTCACTCAGTGAGAGATGTGTGTAAAGGCCCATTTAACATTAAAGAACTGTCCTTCAGGGGACTGTCCAGCCACTGGATGAGGAGTGTATTTAAGACTGGAGAAGTGTCTGACCCTGAGAATCCCTGAAGGATTGGTTAGTTGTTTTGTGCATGGTATATTTATTACTGAATAAATATAATCTCAGTCTTAAAACCTTATAGCAGAATCATTAATAATCACAAGAAGACTCTTAATGTTCAAATAATACAAAGTAGTTTCATTAAGGATTTCTTCCCCACTTATATGAACTGATGCAAAGTGAAGTAAGCAGAACCAGGAAACCATTGTATGCACAGTAATAACAATATTAAAAGGATGATCAATTATGAAAGACTTGGTTACTCTCAACAATAAAATAACTGAGACAATTCCAAAGGACTCATGATGAAAAATATTGTCTACTTCCTGAGAGAGAACCGAGGAACACTTGAGTGCTGATTGAAGCATCCTTTTTTCACTGTTTTTCTTCCTTTGGGTTTTGTTTTGTTTTTTGCATCTGACTAATACAGAAAAATTTTACTTCCTGTTTCTCATTTACTTCCTGTTTCTCATGACTTTAACATGTATAATTGTATATTGCTTCCCTTCCTAATGAGTGGAGGAGTGGAGGGAGGGAGGAAAATAATTTGGAGCTCAAAATTTAATAAAATGAGTGTTTAAAAAAGTGTCTTCCCCCTCAGAACCATTGAACTTCATAGGATTATAGGTCTAGTATTACATGAGAGTCAAGGTTGGACCACAGCTAACCTCATTTTTTTTTACACATGAGGATAAGAGAAGTTAAGAGATTTCTGAAGATTCCCTAAGGAGTTGGAAGTTAGCTAAGTGTAATTTTGCATGTGTTTATCTGTGTATGTTTGATTTCATGATCCCGTGGACCATCGCATGCCAGTGCTGTCCATGGGAATACATTAAGGCAGACAGGTTAAGTGACTTGCCCAGGATTATACAGCTAGGACACATCTGAGGCTGAATTTGAACCCAAGTCTTCCTGACTCCAATCTCAGTGCTCTGTCCACTGAGCCACCTAGCTGCCTCCACCTGCTCTATAAATTTATGATCTTAAAGAATTGCCTTGGACTTCTGAATAGTTAAGTATTTTCCCAAGTTACATTGCCAGTATGTTTTAGAGGTGGATTTGAACCTAGGTTTTTCTGGCTCAAAGACCAAGTCTGTGGACTACCCCTAAAATGAAATGTCAAGAATAAATGTCAAAAAAGAAATAAATATACCTTGCTTTTAAAAACTGATTGCAAGTACAAGACAGCAAGCTTTCTGAAAAACATCTGGGAGTTCAATGGACTGCAAACTAAATGAGTAAGCAGTGAGATTTGCACCCAAAAAGGTAATGAAATATTCTAAATAAGCATAGTGTCCAGGAAGGATGAAGTGATGGCATCTCTATTTGCCACTCTGATCAGAACACATCTAGGACTATTGTACTTTATGCCATCATATTTTTAGGAAGGGCACTGGAAAGCTGGAAATTGTCCAGAGTAGTCTATGTAGAATACTGAAAAGCAATGGTTTATGCCATATAAGTATTGACTGGAAAAACATCTGTTTGGGGACAGCAACGTGGCTCAGTGGATAGAGAGCCAGGCTCAGAGGTGGGTGGTCTTGGGTTCAAATTTGGATTCAGACCCTTCCTAGTTGTGTAACCCTTGGCAAGTCAGTTAAGCCTTATTACCTAGCCCTTACTATTTTTCTTTCTTAGAAAGACAGAAAGTAAGAGTTGAAAAAGAATATCTAAAAAATGAGAGACTGTGAATAGATGACCTGTGAAGTCTCTTCCAAATATGGTGGGTAAGGGTAGGGGAATGGGACTTTGAACCTATGAACTGATCATGTTTAGCTTAGTGAAGACTTATGGAAGAGGGAATAGATTTGTTCTATTATATAGATTTGTTCTAATTAATCTTCAGAGGGCAGAACTACGTCCAGTGGAGTGGAAATTCCGAAGAAGACAACTTAAGCTTAATGTAAAGAAATACTTCTTAATATTGAGACTATTATATTAATTAATATGATCACATTAACTTAATTATTAACTATTTAAAATGCTGAAATGTCCATTAAAAATGACTCAAGTACTATGGGTTGGGGGTACTCAGGTTTTAGGTTGGGGCCACATGACCCCACTGAGATTTTGTAATTTTGTTAAACTGAAGCCCAGAAGGGTAAAGTGATCTGCCCGAAGTAACCTAAGTAATAAGTGGTGGAAGGAGATTCCAGCCAGTCTATTAAATCTGAATTGAATATTCTTTTGACTACACCATGCCATCGTCTAGGGGCAAATCCTATGTGATCTATGTGGATAAATCCCAGTCTACCCTAGGGTCTGCACCTTATATTTCCTTCCAAAGGAAGGAAAAAGTGATTTCAGAAATCATCCATTTTCAGTGGGTTTATTATTAATCCTCTAAAATCTGTGCATTGTCATTCTCTTTCTTTGTCCCCCTCCCCCATCTCTGTCTCTCTGTCTGTCATTCTCTTTCTCTTTCCCCCCTCCATATCTCTCTCTCCTCTCTCTCTCTCCTTCCTCCTTCTCTCTCCCTCTCTTGCCCCCTCTCCCCCTCTCTCTTCCCTACCTCTCCCTTCCCCCTTCTTTCTCCA
>NC_058135.1:23285509-23335169 GCF_016433145.1 Gracilinanus agilis
TCCCCCTCTCCCTCTCTCTCCCCTTCCCTCCCTTCTCTCTCTCTCTCTCTCTCTCTCTCTCTCTCTCTCTCTCTCTCTCTCTCTCTCTCTCTCTCTCTCACACACACACACACACACACACACACACACACACACACACACACATCCATGCCGTAAATTCTGTGGTATTTGCCAGATAGATGACAGTATCAGAGTCGCATTGCCCAGAATCATAAGTTTGGACCATTGGTGCCTCAGGGGGACTTGGGCCTCCCCAGTCCCTTCAGAGATATGCCATTTGTTATTCTTATTTGCACTGCTGGATCTTTTCACAGGCAGGGCCTCCATAACCTAAGACAAAGAATCTACAGTAACTTAGAGAAAATGGAGCTGGAGTTTATATAAGGCTCTATACAAAACTAACGGATACGATGAGACATGCAGTTGAATGTGTTTAACATGTCAACATTTGATGGCACAAAGCTTCAGTCTGGAAGCCACTGACTATGCCACACATTTAACTCTTTTCCCCCCTGCAGTGTGGCGAATTTAGTTTGGGAGGTTAAGGAGGAGAAACCTGAGAGGTGAGACCTCAGTGCGCAAAAGGAGAATCAGCACATGTGGCCGGTTAGACTGATAAGGTTGCAGGGATGCATTGTGTTTCACTCAATTAAAATTAAATTTCCTTACCAGAAGCAGTTCTGCCATTGTATGGTCCAGAGGCACCACTGTTAAGCCCACTGAAGTCTCACTGAAAAATCCAGAGAGCTGTTTCTATATGCCTTTCCTTGGAGCCACAACATGAGCGAGGAGTGTGGCCAGACTGTAACTGTGGGACTCTGTGATATGGTTGTAGCAGACATAGCGGGGAGAATTCATGCATGCTGTAAACCGGGTCCAGAAATTACAGACTGGCCTGGATGGTGTTAAAAGCCTAAAACCAGCAAGAGCCATCACACCTGCTTCCTGCTCTCAAGTTGTTAACATTCCTTTTTTTTTCTTTTTTTTCAAAAAAATGAGACATAAATTGAAATATGTGTGGGGATGTGATATAGCTGTAATGTTAAGCTGTTAGGAGTTTTTGGGGGGGAGAAGAGGCAATTTTCATGAGCTGCGTTGAAATAATATCATAAGATAGACTTCCAACGACTGAATTCAATATATTTGAGAAAACCTGGATGGCTAGATACTAGGAAAAAAAATTTTAAGTGCCATGGCTCAGCGGAAGTGCTTATTTTAACTTCAGGTTTTAATAAAACTCTTTCAAGCATTTTATATATTATTACCATATTGAAAAAAATCTGGCTAATCTCCAGAAACAATTAATTTTTGTTATGGGATAATATAATATTATTAATTTTATTATGTTATAACATGTTACTAATTTTAGTTATGGTAAGGCCTCTATTTTTAAAGAAATGCCCTTTCCTTTCATTTAAGTTATTGATCTAATAGAAAACTAATCAGTTCCTCCAAGAACTTCTTTTAAAAGGAAAGTATGCTACGGTCATTCCTTCCTATTTCCCAGCTAGCTCTTATCCTGACTTCTTTCTCTGTTTCATTCTTTTGTGAGTACCTTTTCCCCCTCCCTCTCTTTTCAGCTCTTTTTCTCTTCTCCCATTAGAATGTAAGCTATTTGAAGGGAAGAACTGCCTTTTTGCTTATATTATGTTCCCATTTTAATGAATAACTTAAGAGATCAATTCTACATCAAAGATATTTCTAAAAAGCTTTGAAAGCAATCTAAATAACTAAACATTCTTTGATTCTTGTTTGTAGTAATTTCCACATTAGACTTTTAAAAAAATTCTAGCTGTATTTTCAGGTGAGCTTTAAGAATTCATGTAATAGAAATTATCTACTTCATTGTATAGAATCATCTATATTCTTGATTTGCTTAGGATTTTTTCCTTCAACCATAGTTATTATTCTATTCCTCTACTTATGTAGTTTTTAAAAATGTATATCATATTGGATCTTATGTAAAATGATCTTCTAAATCTATTTCATGCCAACCTTAGCACTTCCTCTCAGTAGTTTCTTTCCAATGAGAAATTCTGCCTCTGGCAGTTAGGGTTCTTGGAGTCTTTAGAATGTTTGATTCCTGTTGAAAAACTTTAATTGCTTCAGGCTTGCCTATCTAATCTGTTCAATTGATCTGCATTTCCATTTTGTAACTTGTCCCAAAGAGTTTTGATTATTACCACTTTACAATATAGTTTTGAGTCCTGGCAATGTTGTTCTTTTTTTTTTTAAATAATTTCCTTGGAGATGCCAGATAGAACTATTCTTTCTCCAAATGAATTTTAATACTTTTTAAAATTCAGTAAAGCAATCATTTCTTGGCAGTTTGATATGGCACTGAATCTGTCAACTCATTTAGATAATATTGCCATTTTATCATATTGGTGAAGCATAACCCCAAATAAACATTTTGGAAAAGAATGTTATACAATTATACTTACTTATGTCATATATAGGTTGGTTATCTCTTAGATATTTAATGCACTTTATAGTAATTTAAGATAAGCTCTCTTTCTTCTTGATTTTTGTTAACATATAGAAATGCTAGTGAATCTTATGACTTTATGCTCTTACTTTAATCCAGACCTTTGATTGCATTGCTAAGGAAACTCTCTCCACCAATAAAGATTGACTATTGCAAATTTATAGTCTTAGAGAGTAACCTGAGACATTGAAGTTAAATGCCTTCCTCAGGACCATATATATGGTTTAGTGTCAGAGGTAGCTTTTGGATGCATATTTTCCTGACTGATACCAGCTCCCTTTCTACTTTTTTTTAAATTTAGTTATTTAATTAGTTAATTTAGAATATTTTCCCATGGTTACATGGTTCATATTCTTTCCCTCCTCTCCTTCCCCCCCTCCCAGAGCTGACAAGCAATTCCACGGAGTTTTACATGTATCATTTTTCAAAACCTATTTCCATGTCATTCATATTTGCAGTAGAGTGATCTTTCAATACCAAAACCCTAATCACATCCCCATCAAACCACATGATTGATCCAATGTTTTTCTTCTGTGTTTCTACTCCCACAGTTCTTTCCCTGGATGTGGATAGCATTCTTTCTCATAAATTCCTCTGGATTGTCCTGAATCATTGTGTTGCTGCCAGTAGAAAAGTCCATTACATTCAATTATGCCACAATGTATCAGTCTCTCTGTACAACGGTCTCCTGGTTCTGCTCCTTTCACTCTGCATCACCTCCTGGAAGTTGTTACAGTTCACATGGAATTCCTCCAGTTCATTATTCCTTTTAGCACAATAATATTCCATCAACAACATATACCACAATTTGTTCAGCTATTCCCCAATCAATGGACACCCCCTCATTTTCCAGTTTTTTGCCACTACAAAGAGCATAGCTATAAGTATTTTTGTACAAGTCTCTTTCCTCATTATTTCTTTGGGTTACAAACCCACTAGTGATATGGCTGGATCAATGGGCAGGCAGTCTTTTATAACCCTTTACCCATAATTCCAAATTGTCCTCCAGAATGGTTAGACCAATTCACAACTCCACCAGCAATGTATTAGTGTCCCAGTTTTGCCACATCCTGTCCAACATTTATCACTTTCCTTTGCTGCCATATTAGCCTATCCACTGGGTATAAGGTGGTACCTCAGAATTGTTTTAATTTGCATTTCTCTAATTATGAGAAATTTAGAACACTTTTTCATGTGCTTATTGATAGTTCTGATTTCTTTCTGAAAAACGCCTATTCATGTCACTTACCCATTTATCAATTGGAGAATGGTTTGATTTTTTTGTACAATTGATTTAGCTCCTTATAAATTTAAGAAACTAGACCTTTGTCAGAGATTTTTGTTATAAAGATTTTTTTCCCAATTTGTTGCTTCCCTTCTAATTTTGGTTGCATTGGTTTTGTTTGTACAAAGCCTTTTTAATTTAATGTATTTGAAATTGTTCATTTTACATTTTGTAATATTCTCTATGTCTTTCTTGGTCTTAAATTCTTTCCTTTCCCATAGATCTGACAGATATGCTATTCTATGTTCACCTAGTTTACTTATAATTTCCTTTTTTTTATTTAAATTTAAGTAATTTATCCATTTGGAATTTATCTTGCTATAGGGTATGAGATGTTGAACTATACCTGATTTTTCCCATACTGTTTTCCAATTTCCCCAGCATTTTTGTCAAATAATGGATTCTTGTTCCAAAAGCTGGGATCTATCTTGCTGAGGACATTTACCCCAAGTCTATTTCACTGATCCTCCCTTATATCTCTTAGCCAGTACCGTATTGTTTTGAGATAACTGCTTTATAGTACAATTTAAGATCTGGTACTGCTAGACCCCCATCCTTCACTTTTTTTCCCGTTAGTTCCCTTGGTATTCTTGATCTTTTGTTCTTCCAAATTAACTTTGTTATAATTTTTTTCTAATTCTATAAAAAGCTTCTTAGTAGTTTGATAGGTATGGCACTGAAAAAGTAAATTAATTTGGGTAGGATTATTATTTTTATTATATTAGCTCATCCTATCCATGAGCAATTAATGTTTTTTCCAATTGTTCCCTTCTATTTTACAGCATTGCCTCTCCATTTTCTCATTTTACTATATTTATTATCTCAATTGGTTTCTTCACTCTGAAGAAAATTACTCTAGTTAAACTTTTAAGTCATCTCCAAATATAGAAAATTTTGATAAGCCTTTGTTGTTTGGCCATTTTACATTTGGGGTTCTCTTGGCAAAGGTATTAGAATGGTTTGCCTTTTTCTTCTCCAGTTTATTTTACAGATGAGAAACTGGGGTAAACAGGGTTAAGGGACTTTCCTAGCATCACACATCTAGTAAATGTCTGAGGTTAAATTTGAATTACTAAAGCTGAGTCATCTGGATTCCAAATCCAGTGCTCTGTGCACTGCACCACGTAACTGTATTAAGGCCTAATAAGCCTAGAAATATTATGTTATATAATATTTAGTATGAGGACATTTAGTATGGTGGTCACTGTAGGAAGAGTCAAGGAGTTTGCTCCTACTCCATTCCATGACTTCAGTGACTGCCATCCTAAGCTCAGTATGTCTGAATTCTTGACAGTACACATCCTGAATGGGTCATTACCCTCATTTTCTGAGGTAGGATATATATGGTGCCACGGACACTTGCTTAGAAAAGGGGTTTTTTGAGTTGCCTACTCTTTGAAAATGAAACACCATTATTCTAGATATACTTATCACTCCCTTCATGAAAATATTTTTGATGTATTCCCATTATTCCTTTTTCCACTCAACATCCATCTCTTTCCCTACCCCTGCCCAAGTGACTTTCCTCTACCACCAGGGATTATAACCTACTGCCTGGAAGTTCTACAGGCAGATTGAAAGACAAATGAAAACAGTTCCTTCTCTTTTCCATCTCAGTATAGTTGGAAATAATCTACAGCTTCTCCCATTTCATCTCTGAATCCCCTTCCCAACTAACTTCCCTATGTTACATGTACACTCACACACACGCACACACACACACACACAAATACTTTCATTTAAGAAGGAAACTGGTGTTTTAGTATACAGAATATTAATTTGATTCTTTCTCTTTCCCTTTTTCTAACTCTTTTACCCCTTCCCACCTTTAATCATTAGCCTTAGATCCTTTCCACTCTAGATAGTTTCCTTTTGATTCTCAAACAATGGAAGAGTAGGTTTAAAAAAACCCACAATTGCCTTGACTTGCTCTAGCACCATAAAAAAGCTCATTCCATTGCTTGGTCTTTTCTGGTTTTTTGTTTTTTAATGTGAATTGTTTGTCATCTTACTTCATTCATAGAAAAATGTAAATGTCCCTGTTTTGATGAAAACTCATCAATTTTAACTGTAGTCAAGAACTATTATTTGGGGGGTGCCTTTACTTTTTTTTTTCAGTATGAGAGGTGTCAAGGGGGAGCTAGAACCTCTGGTGTGAGAACTTGCTGAGCCTGGTTCAAGACGTCTTATCCACTTTTGGTGCCCACCTTTAAACCAACCTGAGGCTCCAAGAAGTTGTAACATGTGCAGTAGCCACATCCTAGTAACACTGTTCGAGCATTCGGGGATGTCTACTCCAAGTATGTGAAGACTTCCCCTAGTGGAATGGGTGGATGAAAACAATTTGCTCCAATGGGCATGAAGATGGCTGAAGCAGGTACTATCAGACATGAAAGAAGCTAGTCATTCACTACATCTCAGGCTATCACCAGTCATCCTGATTTGTGTTTCCACTGGACTTTGATGTTTCTGGAAGAGAGTGTGAGGTTGATGACTTTGTACAACTCTGCCTCAGGAGCAAGTCAAGACATCACCCCATAATTGTTATTATCTCTCTTCAAAAACGAAGGACAAACAACAACTTTTCAGAATATCATAACATAATATCTTCTTTGATTTCTCATTAGTAAGGAATAGTCCTAGACAAGTCAAATTGATTTTTATTGCTAGGTAAGGTTTTTTCCCCTTGGCTTTCTGCATTTAAAAAATAAAACAAAAGGTAATTCTGAAGTTTTAACCATTAATTTCTCTGAGCTTCCCATTACTGGTTACTTGGATATCAATTCCAATCAATAACTCACCCTCTGTTTTTAGTATTTCTAGACAATTTCTTATATTTCTTCTTGCAGAATGATATTCAGGCTTTTCATTTCATAAGATTTTTTTCTTGGGAAATCTATGTATCCTTAAATTGTCTTCATAGCATTTGTCTTTAAAGTTTGTCACTTTAGCTCCCAAAGAACTTGTATTCATCCATTAATGTTATTGATTAGTCCTATTTTGCCTAATTTTCTTCCACATCTACTTTTTTGAGTTCAAATCTGTCACTCTCTTTTCAGAATCTTAACAATTTTTCAAGATTTTCTACCATATATTCTCCAATTACTTTCATCCTTCTTAATGATTTCTTCACTGAAAGTTCTAATTCTATGTTTCTTATTTAAAATTTTCTTTCTTATTTCTGCTTTCAAAAAATATACTTTCTCAATACCAGAACTTAAACTGTACTACAAAGCAGTGATCATCTAAACAATATGGTACTGGCTAAGAGACAGAAAGCAGAAAGGTGGATCCGTGGAATAGACTATGGGTAAATGACTTGAAGAATTCTACTTTCTTCCATTATTTCTAGGGGTGCCAGAAAATGTCTTCTCTTGCTTTTTTCACTTAGAATTTTTACTTTCCATCAATGAATTAAATTTGTTCACTGTATTATGTTCCTTTCAAGTTTGCTACATAATTTTCTTTTCTCTATAATTATTACTAATTTTTCCAATTGGTAGGAGGGATGAAGTAGTCTTAAAACCCAAATGTTTTCTAGTGACCTTCTTGTCAAATTTAGGAGGTGAAGTAACTTTCTGTCACTAAATGATACAAATTCATTGTTTCCTGATTTTCCTTATTTTTTATGAGTCTTTCTGTTCTTGATTGACCTTCTTACCATACCCCTTCTTTTCTAATCAGTTAGCTTTATATCAAACCTCTAAACTCTTTGGCCTCCTCTTGCCTCACTCAGGGGCTGCATTTCCTTCTGAAAAGTTTGCCAAAGTTCATCTCACTTTGCTAATTGAAAATGGTTCCCTACTATATGAAAATACATAAATATTCAACTATAGGTGGATTTTTATATCCCCAAAACAATAAAAAAGATTGATTCTGAGCCTCTTCGCCTCCACAGGTACTTAGATTACATCATTGCCAAGAAGGGAAGGATCAAAGTCTTAACAGCAAAGCTTAAAATGGAAGCCTTCTGGATCACCAGAGCTGACTAGGTGGTGATAGGGAAGTCATTCTCCCAACCCCTATGATAATATTTCACAGTACTATATGTTATATGGAAATAGTTCTCATCTTTTCCTTTTTTTTAATAGACATTCATTGATTGATTTTATAGATTTCATTGATAGAGAAAGACCTTAGGGAAGAAATTTTATTTTATCCATACAGATCTGTACGTGCTTTACAGTTTACAGTTTCAGAGAACTACCTGAGTGTTGAGACTTACTCAAGTTCCCACAGCCAGGCAGTATCAGGGGAAGAATTTGAATTCTTTGAATCAGGCCATCTCTCCCTCTACTAGAGCACACTGCATTCCCTTACTAGATTGTCAATTTTAATAGACTTAGTACATTTTTTATTGCTTCGAGGTGGTGGGGTCAATAGATCTAGTCCATTTCTTGTTGTTTTGAGGTTGTAGGCCCTGGGAGTTATGCTTGGCAATCACTCATTTCCAAATCTTCCCTGTGCTATGCTTTATCCCCTCAAACATTTGTTTTTTTCAGTGCCTATGAAATATACAGATGTGAGCCTGCTCATCATCTGTTAAGCTCAATCACTAAAAACCAGACAGTAAACATTCAGCTACCTGGAGTCAATTTCAAAGCTGCATTTAAAAATCAAGCTCTAAATTTTGAGAGGAAAAGAAAAAGTACTTACAATAAGAGAAAAAGAAAATCTCTTTAGTACAACAACATTGCTAACTCATTCTGTAATTATTAAAAATTAAACCATATAAATCACCATAGTAATTTAGTGTTCGATAAACCCAAAGATCCCAGTTTGGGGGATAAGAATTCACTATTTGGCAAAAGCTACAGGGAAAAATGGGAAACTGTGACAGAAACTATATATAGAACAATACCTCACACCATATGCCAAGATAAGGTAAGATAGATAAGAGCAAAATCACTACATAAAGGGTGATACCATAAGCAAATTAGGGGAGCATCTGTGGATAAAGCAAAAGTTTACAAGAGACAGAGAACATTATGAGAGATAAAATGGATACATTTTTATTACTTTAAATTTAAAAGGTTATGTACAACCAAAACTAATATAAGCAAGATTAGAAGGAGAACAGAAAACTGGGGGTGACAGGGGAATTTTATAGCAAGTGTCAATAACAAAGTTCTAATTTCTCAAATATAAAAAGAACTGAGACAAATTTATAAGACCATAAGTCATTCCCCAGTCAATAAATGGTCAAAGGATAATAACAGGCAGTTTCCAGATAAAGAAATCAAAGCTAGATATAATCATATTAAAAAATGCTCTTAATCACTATTAATTAAGGAAATGAAGATCAAAATCCATTGGTTAATAGGAGAAAAAAGGAAAATGATAAATGTTGGAGTGGATGTGGGAAAATTGGGACACTAATGCACTATTGGTGGAGATGTGAACTGAGGCAACCATTTTGGAGAGTAATTTGAAACTATGCCCAAAGGAATATAAAACTGAGTATACCCTTTGATCAAGTAATACCACCACTAGTTCTGTACACCAAAGTGATTTTTAAAAGGGGAAAAGAATGTATTTGTACAAAAATGTTTATAGCTGCTACTTTTGTGGGGGCAAAAATTGGAAACTGAGGGGACATTCATCAATTGTGGAATTGCTGAACGGGTTATGGTATATGATTGTAATTCAATACTATGATGAGCAGAATGATTTCAGCATCAAGTGATGTAAAGTGAAGTGAGCAGAAGCAGTACATTGTACATCATAACAGCAATATTATAAATGATCAACAGTGGCTATTCTCCGCAACGTGGTAATCCAAGATAATTACAGTGGCAAAAAATGCTATCCACCTTCAGAGAAAGGAACTGATGGAGTTTTTTTTGTTTTGTTTTGTTTTTTAACCCTTATACTTCGGTGTATTGTCTCATAGGTGGTTTTTTGGTAAGGGTGGGCAATGGGGGTCAAGTGACTTGCCCAAGGTCACACAGCCTGATGGAGTTTTAATGCAGCTTTTAATACCATTTCTCATGTTATTTTCTTAATGGCTTTTTGTTTTACTTTATTTTGTTCGATATGAGTCTTCCTCCACAACATGACCGATGTGGAAATATATTTTTCATGATTGCACAAGTATAACCTAAATCAACTTGCTTGTTTTTTCAGGGAGGGGGAAGGGAGGGACAGAATTTAGAACTCAAAATTTTGGAAGATGATTATTTAAAATTGTTATAATATGTAATTTCAAATATGTATTACATAATAAATAAAAATAGAATTATAAGATTTTTAGCTTTAAAGCTAGAAAGGACCATAAGGTTATAAGGATATAATTGATACAGTAACTGTAGGCAGGGAGTATTGATCCCTAATTAGGCAGTTACCTAATAGCTGGTGAGAACTGGAATTCCTTAATTAACTCCAATAAGGCCAATTTAGCCCAATCTCCTCATTTTGCAGCTGAGGAATCTGAAGTCAAAAGAGTTTATGTGAGAGACACAAGGTAGTGTGGTAGGAAGAATCAAAATGTAGAAGTCAGAAGACAATTCTTGCCCCAACTATGGCCTTTCTGTGACTGTTTTCCCATCTATAAATGAAGACCTAGATTTGATAACATTTTAGTGTCTCTCTACCTATTAAATTCTATAATCGTATAATTTATGTCTGTTATTTGATGCAGTTAAATTTACATTCCCTTGCAATCAGGATTCTCTTTTATTTCTTGAAAATAACAAATTGTGTATGGTGGATCATGGCACACTACTTCAGCGAGAGAGGAGGAACACCTAAGGATTTGTATATAGCCATGGAGGAAGTCTGGAGTGTGTGTTCTTTTCTAGCTGTGTTTAATAAGTGAATTGAAGGTTTAATGCTTCAGTGCAATTTGAAGACAGAATACCACCTACCCAAAGCCAGTGCCTGTGAGCTCCATTTCAGGCCTTACCTCTATAAAGGTACTCTGGGAAATGAAAATCAGAAGCATATTGCCATGGCTGGGAACTAAAACAAACAATCGCCTGTTCTGGGATATAGATTATGTCCTCCATGCATGTCCCTGCTACCTGGGTTTCATATTCTCTTGCAATGATATGCGAAGTTTCAGTCTCACTGCTAGAGTCCTAATTGCAGAAATGAAGTTTGAAAGAGTATCTTGTCACTTAGCAATGTTTATCTGGATTTTATTTCTTCCCTTCCTCAGCTTCAAGTGGAGCTGAGGGAACATTTCTTTAGTTAAGCCCCCTTGGACAAGATCCAATATGGAACCTCTTTATAATGACTCTTATAATATTGTAGTGTAGTATCAATGGAGTTTTAGGTGTAGAGATGGAGATCACATCCCACTCATTCCTTTCTCTTTTTCCTCCTCTCTTTTCCATCCCTCATTTCTCTTTGTACTTTCTTATATAATATTCTGATATATTTGACCTCATTTCAAATGCGATAATAAATACATGGTAACCAGAAAGTACAAGACAGATTTAAATTATTGTTCCTAGACCTTGCACTGCCCCTGTCTCATAAGCAATATGAAAAACTGGCACTAATTCTCCCAATTTTCACAAAAGACAAAATAAGTCATTTCAATCACATGAAATTGAAAAATTGTTGCAATGACTTCAAATCTATAATATAGTTCTTACTCTCTCAATGGGTGATGGAGGGTCTGGAAGGGAGAGAATTCAGAAATAAAACTGATAAAAATTTAAAAATAATGAAAGGCTATTGAAGAATACTTCCTTCCTTTTTTCTTCCTCTCTTCCTTCTTTTCCCTTCTCCTCCTCTGCCCAGCATCTACTTATCTACTTTTTTCTCTCTCTCTTCCTGTCTCTCTCTCTTCCTCTATCTCTCTCTCTCTTCCTATTTCTCTCTCTCTCTTCCTATCTCTCTCTGTCTCTCTCTCTCTCTGTCTCTCTCTCTCTCTCTCTCTCTCTCTCTCTCTCTCTCTCTCTCTCTCTCTTTTCTTTCTTATAGACTATAATACAGAGGCATGTAAGCTGCACTATAGTCCTCATCCCACTGGCACAAAATTTTTTACCTACTTCATTTGCAACCTAAAACTCTTTTTCACTCTGGAGGCAACCCAGTGCCTCCCCAATGTCCAGGGGATCACCATATTGTTGCCAGACTTAGTGTGGACACTTGATCGACTTAGCCCACTGTTCCACAGAACTTCTTAATTCAAGTGATCTACAAGACTCAGCCTCCCCGTGAGCAGTGTTTATATGCATGAACCACCATACCCAGTTGAAGAACAAAATTAATATGACTAAAATTAGAAGAGAAATATTCAGAGAAAAACAAATCTTTGTGCCAGATATTGACAACAGAGATCTGACATCCATGATATAAAGGGAGTAAATACAATTAAAATCAAAAGTCATTTCCCAGGGGATAAGTGGTTCATGAATATAAACAAATAGTTCTCAAAGAAAGAATTACAAAATAAATAAATATTTTTTAAAAAAAGAAAAAAATTACAGACTCTTAACAATCATATGAAACCATATGTTCCAAGTCACTAATAAGAAAAACACAAATTTCCAAGGTTTCACACTGGAAATTGTCAAAGATATAAAAAACAATAATCAATGTAAAAAGAGCTGAATGGATAGGCACACTAATATACTATGTTGTCAGTGCTATGAATTTGTCCAACCATTCTGGAAAATAATTTAGAATTATGCTGACAATGGCAAAATATCAATACCCTTTGATCCAAAGATTCTCCTGTGAGGTCTCTACCCTAAGATGAAATAAGAGACAAATCTTACCACACCAAAACACTTTTTTCATAGGAGTAAAGAACTGGAAACAAGGTAGATGCCCATCAATAGGGATGAAACAAGATGTAGCTCTTGGATATAGCAGGATATTAATTGCTATCAGAAACAATGAATATGATGAATATAGAGAAACAAAATATAGTAAGTAGAAGCAGAAATAAACACACAATGTCTACAAAAATAGAAAGTATAACAATGATAAAATAAAACTGAATTCCAAGAAATTATAATGCCAGAACCTTTCCCCCTCCCAAGAGAAATACGAAAATAGAACTTTTCTTCTTTGTAAAGGCTAAAAAACCACGAGTATGGTACCCAGGATAAATGCGGCCAAGTCAGCCTTGGTCAATATGTTGGTTAATTTTTTTTTAAAACCCTTGTACTTCGGTGTATTGTCTCATAGGTGGAAGAGTGGTAAGGGTGGGCAATGGGGGTCAAGTGACCTGCCCAGGGTCACACAGCTGGGAAGTGGCTGAGGCTGGGTTTGAACCTAGGACCTCCCGTCTCTAGGCCTGGCTCTCACTCCACTGAGCTACCCAGCTGCCCCCATGTTGGTTAATTTTGCTAATCTTTTTCTCTTTTTCTTCTGTGTATAAGAAAGAGTTCTCTGAGGCGGTGCAATGGAAAAATAATGAAAAATGGAAGGGAAAAATAGAAATGGAAAAACAATTTTTAAAAGGAAAAAACAACATTCTGGTAAATAGTAAAAGTAACTTAAACATTATTTAAGAAAAACTACTGCTAGTCTAAGTAATCATTAAATGTGCAGTCCAATAAAAAGTCAGTGCCTGATATGAGAATATGAAAATTAATAATTGCCTTAGACTCAAAATAAGAGAGGAAAAACTTTCTAAATATTTTCACTTGGGTTCATTTTAAAAATACATTGATAATATGATCATAGATTTGGAGTTAGAAGAGACTTTAGAAATCATCTTGTCCAACCCCTTCTTATACTTGAGGAACCTAAAGCAGAGAGCAAATACTAACTATGTGGAATTCAAACCCAGTACTTTGAACTACAAAATCAACACTCTTTCCACATAGCAAACATCCTGATGCAATTTTTTATTCATGTGAAATTCATGCTCACTGCAAAAATTCATCAATTTCCCTTTCCATAGTTATTTCTTTGCTACTTGTGGACTTCAAGCTTAAATCCATAGTTTTGGTGACTCTTGGATTGAAAACTTTTTACAAATCTTAAAGAATAGGGACTAGACCTGTAAGTAACTTAGGGAACTTTCAGACAAGGAAACTCTCTCTGCCAGTGCTGATTAGCCCCCTCTCAGGAGTCTTAGAGAATTGCCAAGAGGATTGGGTCTCACCTAACAAGTGATTTACCCAGGATCACACAATAAGTATGTTTCAGAAGCATCACTGGAACCCAGGCCTTCCCATTTTTAAGTCTGGCTCTCTGTCCATCTCATGATGACTGCCTCTACAAACCCTAAAGTGCTATATTAGTGATTTCCAATGTGGGTGCCACTGCCCCCTAGTGGGTGCTGCAGGGATCCAGGGGAGCGGTGATGGCCACAGGTGCATTTGAGGGCGGTGAATAACTGTAAGGGGGCGGTGATAGTATGTGACAGGGGGCGCTAAGTAATATTTCTTTCTGGAAAGGGAGCGGTAGGCCAAAAAAGTTTGGGAACCACTGTGTTATATAAATGTTAGCTACTATTATAATAGGGACAGCTAAGTGGCATAGTGGATAGAGCTGCAGGCTTGAAGTCAGGAAAACCCCTGTTAAAATCCCTGCTCAGACACTGATTAACTGTGTGACCCTGGGCAAGTCACTGGACTCTGTTTGCCTCAGTTTCCTTATCTGTAAAATGTGCTGCAGAAGGAAATGCCAAATCATACCACTATCCAAATGGGTTCCCAAAGAATTGAATAGGATGAAAAAACCATGTGACAACAAAAATTATAATAATAATTATTATTATTTGTATTATTAGTATTCAGATCATTCCTGATTGCCTATGAATTATATTCCTTATTCCCAGTAGGAAGGGATGTCTTTAATTCTTAAGAGCTGAGAAATATAAGAAAATGGGGCACAGGAGGCCAAATTTGTGAATCTGACATGTATAGATGAAAGGGACAAACTTGCTCTCTCCCTGTCCCCACCCCCACCAAAAAACAAAACAAAAAAAAAGGCAAACAGAGAACTGGAGGGGGAGGACTAATCTAATCAGGTAAATGAGACTATGAAGTTCTCCTAAAAGGTACCAAGATGAAAGTTATGATTTAACAAACAATTTGAGTCTCCTTAGGTTTGGGGATCTAGGGGAGAGATGGGTCTGAGAAAAACCAAGTGGCATACTTTCCACCCAAAGATGTTTGCACAAATGAAAGATCACACTATGAACATCATAGGGAAGAGCTCTGACTGGGGCTGTCAAATCACATCAGATTTATTTAAGTGACCTAAGAAGACAAACCGGTTAACCCAGCAGAAAAAAACAAAAAACAACTAGATTTGGAATCAAAATACTTGGGTTATAATGTTGACAATGCTGTGTGACTTTAAGTAAATTGCTTAACCTTATTGACCTTCATTCTTCTTATAAGAGGAAGTTGGAGTTCTTCCAGCTCAAAATTCTTTATTATATTTACCTAGATGCTAGTGCTGGGCAATGATGGGAGCAGAGGGACTACCTATTAGCCTTAGACCTGTCCTTATCATCAACTAGTAAAGGCACTTTGTTCTCCCATCAGCCCTAGGCTTGACAAAGTACACTTCCTAGACTCTGAAAACAGTCCCCTCTCTACTTGACAAGCCTGTCATGGTTTTAGAGATAATCCAGTTTAATGAAGTTGTTTGAGCCCTAATACATTATTTATTTCTCAAAGGTTCCAGTCATATCTATGGATGCTAAAATCTATGTTAGCAACACTTCATAACTTGGAAATAAATAAAATAAATAAAAGCCAGAATAAGAAAAACTAGTCACTAGGTTGATGATGCTAAAAATGGTTTTCCATTACAACTTCTTTCACAAATTATTCATCAAAATAATCCTCTGAATACGTCTCCCTAATTGAATTTGAGATCGCTACCCTTGGGATGTCACTGGAACTTAGTACTAATAAATCTTCCTTGAAACCTTTTACTGGACAGATATCCAAAGGGATTCCTTGAGTAGAATAATAATTATCTCTTCAGAGAACAGAAATTATTGGGCAACAAGGACTTAATAAAGAACCCTCACAAGCACTTCTGCACCGAAACCCTGTCACCTTACCCTGTCACCTTTAGCAGAGATGCAGACCAGGACAGAAAATGGAAAAAGATCAAGAAATATACTATGGTATGTTTGAGGGGCACGAGGAAACTTCCCTTCCCTGGGGAAGCTGTCTTCAGTCAACAGATTGGGAAGAATTTGAACACCCTTTAAATAGGTTCTTACTGATATTCTTGAAAAAATACCTCAGTGGGCTCTTTATTTTGTTCCCAAGTTATGAATTTTTGTGTGTGTATTTTGTGTCTGTATGATGCTCTCATGCATAAGACTAATGAAAATTTGATATTAAAATGTTTGTGTCAAATGACATCAGAGACAATGTGGATAAAGACTACAGTCTATCTATAATTTAGTAGACAAGTCTTAGGGAGTTGCCTGAAGCTCAAAAAGGTTAAATGACTTACCCAAAGTCACGCTACCAAGTGTCAGAGGCAGCTTTTCAATCCACATCTTCCTGATTCTAGTTTGGCATTCCATGCCTCATTTCCTTTTACACAATACACTAGGACCTTATTTTATACAACCAGTACCTTCCAAGACCCTTCATGTAAGTTAGAAATTGTGCATAAAATTAAACTCCATTATTTAATAAGCATTTCTTATACAAACACAGTCATGCTTTATGACTTTTCTTAGGGTTATCAGAACTACCAGCATCACTACTCTTATATTTTGGGCCATTATTAATGACTAAATAGCATTATTGAGACAAGGAGAAACATTGCTCTGACGTGAATCTGACTTGTTAAAAGTGAGAACTCAGGACAAAGCTAATATTTAGTGCAAAACAATGTAGTGACTCAGTAACACAGACCACATCTCCCTACTCTGGTTCTTACTTCAACGGTGTTTGGATAGAGCCAATCCAGGACCCCTTACCATTGATCTTCACTTTTCTGCAGCCTGCCAGCCCCTAAGACCCCTGCCTCCAGGGCCAGCTGTCCCCTTTCTTCACAAGAGGTACCATGAGCTCCACCTCCCATATTTGCCAAAACTACTCCCTTGATGCCAAATGTGATTGGCTAGGCTGCTTCAAGACTTTATGCTGCTTGGGGAAATGGAGTGGATTTAGTGTATAATTAACATTTTTATTTTATGAATTTTTCTGCCTTTATTTTTTTCAGTGGTTGGTGGTATATACCTGAACTTATCTATGTTCAGTTCCCATAAAACAAGATCCTACTTAATTCATTATAAATTAACTTATTATTTAAATTATGTTCTTTATAAAAGATATAAGTATTTTGCAAGTATGGCTACATGAGTTAGGCCTCTATTTCTAATGCAGTCTAATAAAAGGAGAAGGAAGAAGAAAAGGAAATAGAATTAATTGGATTGTCTTCAAAGTCTCAGCACCTTGTATTAGGCTCTCAGTTTGGGAAGGGGTCTAAAGCATGAAAATCTTGCGAAACACTTGAAAATCTCCGGGGAGGGGATGGGGGGGGGGCAGGTTAAAACATAGTTTGAAATGTACATTTTATTATCGGATAAAACCCTTCCAATTCTTTAGGCAAGTAAATGGTACAAAATTTAGATAAAAAAAAGCTAGAATGCACAGGTTTTGGCATCAGAGGACCTAGTGAGATCTCACCTCTGGTGCTTAAAAAGTGTGACCTTGGGCAAGTAACTTAACTTTATTGAGCCTCACTTCACTTATCTGTAAATGAATGGGTTGGTCTTGGTGCCCTCTGAGGTTACTTTCAGTTTGAGACCTATGGTGCTATGGAACCTCCTATGGGTCTTAACCATTTGTCATTGTTGTTCCTCTCTGAAAAGGAATTCAAATCTCTGCAATAATTTATTCTATATTGGTGGAATAATAGTTCTGCTATTTGACATATTCTTAGATCAGTAAAACAGCTTGCTCTGTATGTTAGTGAAAGAACTAAAGGATTCGGAGTCAGAGAACTTTGGCTAAAAATATTACTTATTACTACCCATAGAACTATTGGGTAAGAAACTTGTAGTCTTTAGACACCATTTTTTTCATCAGTAGAAGAGTTGGACTAGAATCCAGATGTTCCCTAAGGTCCCTTGCAATCTTTTGATCCAGTTACATTCTCAACTTTGGTTTAGGGCTAGTGATAGAGATCTGTGATTAGAATAGGGAAATGCTGGGTGGGTGAAGAAACCCACTCTACCCATGCAGGTGGGCACCTTAGTAGCAAATTACATTTTTAGAGAATTGCGTGGGATACTGAGAGATTCAGAGATTTCGTACAATGTGGAACTCAAACCCAGATCTTCCTGACTTTGAATCCAATGCTATAGTTCTCTAATAGGCTAGAACTAGTGGCTAAAGGGAAATAGCAAGATACAATGGCATATTTGGCATCACTAGACCTAACGAGTCAGTCAAGTCCTAATACTATGTGGCCTTGGGTAAATAAATTCTTTTGGTCTCACTTTACTTCTCTAAAATGAGGGAATTGGCAGCAATAGAATGATGAGAATAATTCTGAAGAACTTTTGATAAAGAATGCTATCCACCTCCAGAGAAAGAACTGTTGGAGTCAGAAAGCAAATCAAAGAATACTATTTTAAACCTTGGTTTATTTGGGTTTTTGGTTTTTATGATTTTCTATTACAAAAATGAACAACATGGAAATATATTTTGAATGCTGGTACATGTATAGCCCATATGAGATTGCTTGCCATCTCTAGAAGGGGGAGGGAAGGATAGGAGGGAGACACATATAACTTCAGAAAAGTTATGTGGAAAATTGTTATTACATGTAATTGGTAAAATAAATTATCTTTATTGGACTTAAAAATAAAATAAATGAGGGGGGTTGGGCTAGATGATCTCTAAAGCCTCTTGCAGCTCTTGGACCCATGAATGCATATTGCGATGTTTTGACCCCTCATTCTTAGTAGAAGATGAAACTACTCGATGTCAAAAGAAAAACTCACTAAAATAGGCTTGACGATGCCTGATAACTGATTTTGTGGCTTATTGTCATTAAAAATTGGACAATTCAACATGACTAATATAGAAATACATTTTGTATGACAGCATATGTGTAACCTATATCATATTCCTTGCCTTCTCTATGAGGGAGATGGGGAGGGAGACAAAGAAGAGACTTTAGAACTCAATATTTTAAAAAACAAATGTTAAAAATTGTTTTTTTTTCCTTTTTTTTTTTTTTTTAATTTTAAACCCTTAACTTCTGTGTATTGACTTATAGGTGGAAGAGTGGTAAGGGTAGGCAATGGGGGTCAAGTGACTTGCCCAGGGTCACACAGCTGGGAAGTGTCTGAGGCCGGATTTGAACCTAGGACCTCCCGTCTCTAGGCCTGGCTCTCAATCCACTGAGCTACCCAGCTGCCCTTAAAAATTGTTTTTAAAGATAACTGGAAAAAAATAAGATATTTAAATGGGAAACAATGATTTTTTCACTATTGAATTTTAAATTCAACACTTTTTAATTGCTTTACTATATTCCCACAGGGAGTATACATTATCCTGCCAAAATAGATATAGAAGGAAGTGAATGGACAAAAGAGATTCCAAAAAGTTCTCTAGGCAATGGTCATCATTGTTAATTCTTCCTCCTTAGAAATGATTATCAAAATTATTCTCATAATTTACATAATTTTCTACTGGATTATCAATAATTACATTCTCTAAATTTAATCTCCCATTCCTATATCTGAAAAGGAATCATGTCTTCCTATTCTTGGTTTCTAGGCTATCAGTGTCTTTGTTGGGGTGGCTTGGCTCTTACCAACTACAAATTTAAAATTCGAAAAGTGATTTGGCTTCTGGGGCTAATGGGGAAAGCAACTGCAGGGTCTGATATTATTCCTAGAATTATCTTGAGCAAAATTAGCAAAGTTAGTCAAAAGCTCTCTCCAAAATGCCAGAGTTATATGAAGTGTTAGCCATGGGGAGAGAAGAAATAAGACTGCCAGACCACCTTCATGTGAGAGAGCTGTCCATAAATTTTAAATATCCATTGTGTGAATTATACTCTGGGTAAGGAAGGGAGCATCCTGGAGTTTTACAAGCACATCTCAAATGTCCTTAATGCACAGGCGCACAGTCGAAATAAAAAGACTAACCAGGAAGTGTAACTAAGCAGAGTGTTGGCATTATGGATATAGCTGGTTGCCCCTGCGGAGGAAGTAGGCATACCTCCTTAGGAGACTTTGTAAACAAGAAAGTGGCTACTTATGTGTAAATGGAATTAACTCTAGCCGATTCATAGTCAAAACCCTACTCATCCTAGGCATAGAAATGATGTCATCCTCACCTCCCTTAATGGGGGGGGGGGGAATGAGTCACCCACACGTGACAATAAGTATCAAATCAAGAACAAGGGACGGCCCTTTGGGCAGTCCAAATCAACATAGAGACTGCCATTTGTCCACTTGAATTAGAGGTGGACCGACAGGAAGTGACTGAGACTTAAGTATGTTGGTTACTTCCTGTGGAGGCAGTTACTGCTTTGAACTTGGTGCTGAAGGATCTCAGAGGACACCTCAGGCTGCTTCTACTCTGTATTGCCACGTGGGTAAGTTAGGCTGACTTCCTTGGCCTACCTGGGCCGCTTCCAAACCCTGCCTTAAGCAGGCACCAGCCTAACTGGTTGCTGGGCCTTGTGGCTCGCAGCCTAATTTATTTAGCCTCTTAACCTTCTCTCTCGTCCAGGCCTGGACTAGCCTCTCCCTTTCTCTTTTTTCCCATACCTTTACTTTCCTGATTGTAAATAAACTGCCTTAACCCTATGCTGACCTGAATTGTTGATTCCTGGCGGCCACATTTAAATTCATATCTATAAAATACCTAAATTCTCCTCTTACACTTAGAACTCTGAAGGTTTTTAATTTTTTTAAAAAGAGTAGATTTCTTACTGATGTAATCCAACAGAATAGGATTCCTCAGTATTCTTGCAAAACAAGTCACAAAGGCTCCTCCAGTCATTGCTTTTCTTGATTCCCTCAACAATGTACCATGCGGTTTGTTCAAGCACCTGAACTTTGTCTAGGGCTGAGGAAAGAAAGATTGGAGAAGGAAAAGGAGTTCTGATGATCCTTCCCCCATCTGTGGTCTTGATGTAGTTTTTCATGTTTTGACAAAAGGGACAGAAGCTAGCTGAATTCGTCAGCCTCCTCTTCTTGGTCCCTTTGACCCTGCCCCAGAAGAATCCCTTCTGACAGTCTGATGTTAGAAACAGGATACAAGCTCACCCACGAAGCGCCTCTCAACTATAAGTCAAAAATCATACAAGATTCATTACAAGATTTGACAACAGAGATAACTTTCGCAGAATCAGCATAATGTTGTAGATGGAAAGCTTGAATGGAATCAGGAAGAAAAATTGGTTTGAATCCCATCCATGACACTTATTAGCTGTGTTGCCCTAGGCAAGTCTTAATTTGTGGGAAAGTTGGCCCCGGGTTCATGAGGAAATGTATTATTACTTTTCTTACTCTATTATTTCACTGAGTATCTTTAAATTTTTTATTTAAATCCTCACCTTCCGTCTTAGAGTCAATAATGTGTATTGGCTCCAAGGCAGAAGAGTGGTAAGGGTAGGCAATGGGGGTCAAATGACTTGCCCAGGGTCACACAGTTGGGAAGTGTCTGTGGCCAGATTTGAACTCTAGGCTTGGCTCTCAATCTACTGAGCTACCCAGCTGCCCCCTAAGTACCTTTAATTTTAATTATAATTTTATTTAATTTAAATTAATTATGTCTTCTGGCTGACTATTAAAAGTAAACACAATGAAGGCTCATGCTTTATGGTTTTGGATGGATGTTTACCTACCACCAAGTTGAAAAAAGGGATTTTTTCTGTTGTGTTCACACATGAGGCATGTGAGTTTTAGGTGCAATACAAATATTACCAGTTTTGAAAAATCTAAATTTAATAAAATGTCCTGCATATTAAAACTTTATTAAACTACAATTTAATGTCCCTTTGATGCTGAAGTGACCAAGATATTGCAATAACTTAGAATCATCATCATGGAAACTTCTAGTAGGATAGCTGAGTGATGTAAGTTTCAAAATTTATATCCAAAATACTTCAAGTACCATATTTAATAAGATTTTTTAAATTTAACTTGAAGCAAAAGGGAAACTAAAGGCTAGAGTCAAGAGGGAGCTCATCCAAGCCACGTATGTGGAAGAGAGAGTGAGGGAGGAGTTTATAGAACTATATAAACAATAATGTAAAGACATATGTAAATGAAAAGGGGAAAGGAATTTTGGGACTGTGTAAGAATTCTGGGAGATAGAGTCTAAAGGTACAAAATTTCTATTTAGTACAGTGAAAATGCCCAAATAAACCTAGATTTCTTCACCTTTATAGTTAAATAAAGAAGAAATACACAAAATGAAGTAAAAGAATAATGACCCTAAGGTAAGAAATTTGTATAACTAAATCCCTATGGAAGGAAACTTTTAAAATGCAGATGCTGAACTTCTAGAACCATTCTCTATAATACCTATAACCCAACTGAGACTTTTATTTCCAAAGGGAAGTAGCCACAGGAGGTATAAGCTAAAGAAAGCTTGAAACGTTGCAACTGAGGTGGATTATCATAAAGGAATATAAGAACCACTCCAGAGGCTGGTGCAGGCATGAATTCCATATTCTTTTTTCTCTCCTTTCCCCAACAGTTGGTCCCACACTGTAGGATCGAAGGAAGAATAGTGATAGAAGCAACTGAACCAATGAAATTTTGAAACTAACTACAAATGAGGTGGGGTTTTTTTGTGTCTCTGCTAAGATGTGGCCCAAACTACAACCCAGAAATACTACAGCAGCTACTGAGCCAAAGAAAGTTTGCAACTAATTATAGGTGTGGTGGCTAATCACCATGGGTTTTTACTGGCCAACCCTTGGAAAGTGTGAACTAAGCAGCAATTAAACCCAAACCCTCCCCACTTCAATGGGAATACAGGAATTAAGCCCTTGTCAGGGTGGTAGATCCAGAATTAAGAGAGAGAGTGAATGTAAAAGAAAACTTCTAATGAAGAAATAATATACAGAAAGAAAATTCTAGAATAAAACTTCAGAAGACAATAATTCTGTAACAATTGCAGTTAGAAAACCAGAAAAGCCTATAGAATGACTGCACAGGTTCTGAGAGTTGTTATAAAGTCAAAAAAAAAAAAGGAGAAGAGAAGGAAGAAACAAGGGGCATCTTGGGAAAAAAAAATATATATATATACATATATATATATATTTAAACATAACTTTAAAATTCATAATACAAAAACAGTTGCATGCAATATTAGAGCAAAGTTAAAAGACAAGAAAATTGGATGAATAAATGAAATACCTATTGATCAAAAGTACTGAACTAGTATAAAGGTCATCGAGAGGTAAGCTAAGAATCATCAGGTTCTTAGAAAATTATGATGAACTAAAAAACCTACATACTAAATTTCTTATTTTTATTTTCATTTTTTCCCATTATAAACAAATATTAAATCAAAGCAAATTTCCACATTGGCCATGATAGATTGAGAGATAGGTAGATAGAAAGAAAGAAAGNATTAATAAAAGTCATTCATTAGTCAGATAGTGTTCCAGAGTGCCTGAGAGATGAGGGGGAGGGGAATCACACCTTGGTCTGGCTGCCTCCATCTTGGAGCCAGACCCCCTGCTGTGAAGTTGACTGATCTCAGGGGTGGCTTGTGTGAACCCCTCCCTCATTCAGAATTTGGTTGGGGTACCCAATACCTCCTCTTATAGAGAAGCCTCATCCCCAACTCCTGTGGTGTGGCATGACCATCCAGGTCACCCAGTTTTGGGGTGAGGCCCCCTCGAAGTCTCCTCAGTGCATATTTGGTGGAGGGGAGAGCTAGAAGAGAGTCTCACCTCATAGAATTTCTCTATCTCCCCTCTATACCTAACATTTGGGTACTGGCTCTGTTTATTATTATAATTCACAAATATATATATATGTATATATATAATATATATATTTATGATCAAATTTCTACAGCTGGAAAAGAGCTTAGAACTCAATAAGTCCAACATCCTCATTTTATAGATGAGGAAATGAAGTCCAGAATGCTTTAGTGACAGGAAATGAATTTTCTCCCCCAAAACACATAACTTCAAAGGGGAAAAAACCAACTTTTAGCAGAATCAATTCCTTCTGAGCATTCCTGTTTAGAAAACACAGGCAAAGTCTTTAAAATGGAACAAAACACCCACACAAAATCTTTGATAATACAAATAAGGTTAAACAACTCAAAAGGGTTGAGTGATTGTCAAGTGTTATAACCTTAGAAAAGGAGAATACCATTATCTCCAAGAACTGGTGAGGGGAAACATAACAAGTAATAGGCTAGTCTAGTCCAAAAAATAAGGTTAAAAAGAAACAAATTCATAACTAAGAATGAAGAAAGGAGGGAAGAAAATTCTTGTAATTGGGATGTTACAGGAAAAGTTTACTCAAAGAATTAGGAAACAGAAGAGTCATTCATGGACTTTATTGTTTTTTTAGACAAATCAACGGAGAGATTTCAAAAACAAACAAATCCAATATATAAAAAGATCAAAGAGGAAGAATTATAGAGAAGTAAAGAAGAGATTGGTCTGGGAGGAGTTTGATAGGGAGGGTAGAATTGAAGGAAGGCATAGATTCAATCAAAAAAATTACAATTATGAAATAAAGAGCTAACTAAGAAAAAAAGAAAAAGAAAGTAAGACAGTGGTCTGAATCTGGTTGGGGAGAAGATAGGGAAGGGAGAAAATCATACCATTCTAAGCAGTAAGAATTACAGTTGCCTTATGTTAGTTTCTTTTCCCTTTTTCTTCTAAAGAAATGTGAATGGGAGAAAAGAAAGAGATATTTTAAGAGAAATTTAGTGAAAGGAAAAATAGGACAATGATGAATGGGATAAACTTGACAAACAACAAAAGAATGATGAAAAATGGATTAGAAAACAAAACCCAACAATTTATGATTCGCAAGATACATATTTGTAACATAAAGTGTGCTGGAAGTTTAAAATGGAGGGTTGGAGTATATTTAGCAGAATCTCCTTTCTCCTTCTCAATTCTCCCCAAAAAGCAGAACTGGCAATAATGATCTCAGACAAAGATGTACCAATATTAAAAGAAAATACACTGCAACAATTTACATACTTAGGGTTTTTTATGAATACAATCAAGAGATCATTATATAGGCTTAGAAAAAATGATGGAAAATTTTATTGGAAGAACGAAAATACTCAAGGGAAATAATGGGGGAAAAAGGAAATGAAGGGCATTACCAAATTTCAAGTCATATTATAAAACAGCAATCCAAATAGTATTTGACACTTGTTGAAAAATAAAACAAATATATTAGTGGTATAAACTAGGTAAAGACTGAAAAGTTTAGTAAAACAATAGCAAGACTTTTAGAATAGGGGGTGGAACCAAGATGGCAGAGTAATCCAGAGCACCTTGGTGCCACCATGAGAATCTTCTCCAATGGAGATTAAAATATGACCACAAAATGAATACTGGAGTGAAAGAACCAACAGAGTGAAACAACTTTCAAGAAAAGAAAAACCCAAAAGACAGAAAAAAATATCTGGAGCATAGGGGTGAGAGGAGAGTAGAGCCAGCAAGAAGCTGTAGCAAAGAGGGAAGAGCAAGCCAAGAGCATGCCAACCCCCCCACCCCACATCTGCTGACCTAGGTTTGGGAACCTATGCCCAAGACAACATTCAGACACTGAGATCCTGCCTGGGCAAATAGTGGTACAAGCCAACACATACCCCTTAAAATTTCAAATCTGTGAAGTCCAGAGCCCAGGAAATTCTAGACTAGGATTGGGATAATTACTTAGTTCATACTTTGGGGTGGTTTGTAGTACTAAATACTAAGTACTGATCTTTTAGTCTAAAGCTCAGGGCAGAGCTTCAAGACAGGACAATCAATGGACACAGAAGAGGACAGTGAAAGCAAAGAAAACAAATGCAAAGCCCAAAAGAAAAATATAGATTGGACACAGATTATGGAAGAATGTAAAAAAAGGCTTCAAAAACAACTTAAGAGAGGTACAGGAAAAGTGGGAAAGAAAAATGGAAGTGATGCAAGAAGAAATGGGCCAATTGAAAAAAGAGAACCAAAAACTGAGAGAGGAAAATTAGATCCTAAAACTCAGAATTGACGATCTAAACTAATGATTTCGTGAGAAATCAAGAAACAATAAAGCAGAATCAAAGGAATGAAAAAAAAGAGGAAAACATGAAATATCTTATCGATAAAAACAACTGATCTAGAAAATAGATCTAGGAGAGACAATTTCAGAATTATTGGACTATCTGAAAGCTATGATCAAGAAAAAAACTTTGGATGTCATATTACAAGAAATTATCAATAATAACTGCCCAGAGATCCTCAAACAAGAAAATAAAACTAAAATTAAAAGAATTCACAGAATGACAACGTCCAATAATATAATAGCTAAATTCAAGAACTACCAAACCAAGGAAAAAATACTTCAAGCAGCCAGAATGAAAACTTTCAAATTACATGGTGCCACAGTCAGGATCAAATAGGACCTAGTGGCTTCCACATTAAAGGTTCAAAAAACATGGAATATAATATTCAGGAATGCAAAAGATTTGGGTTTACAACCCAGAGTCACCTATCCAGCAAAACTAAATATATTCTTTCAGGGGAAGAAATGAACATTCAATTAGATAGATTTCTAAGCATCCCTGAAGAATAAGTCAGACTTAAACAAAAAATCTGAAGTCCAAACATCAGACACAAGAGAAGCCCAAAAAGGTAAATAAGAAAGAAAAATTTAAGGAACTCATTAAGGTCAAAATATTTATATGTCTACATGGAAAAAGGTTTTCTGTAATTCTCAAAAATTACTCTTAATGGTAGAGAAGATAGAAGGAATTTACTCAGAAATAGGGTGGAGAAGTAAGCTGATTGTAATGATATTATATATATGATGATATATGATGATATGATTTATATGTAAATGTGATGATATAGAATGATATGTATGTATGATATGTATGCATATGAATGCTATGTAAAAAAATCAATCAAGGACCAAAAAGAGAGGGTTGTGCTGAGAGAAAAGGGAAGAGAGAGAGAGGATGGAGTAAATTATATAACATAAAGAGGCATGAAAAATCATTATAGAGAGGCGAAGATAAAGGTGGTGATAGGCAATGCCTAAACTTAATTCTCATTGTCACTGCCTCAGAGATGGTAAAATAAGTATACTTAGGGGGTATAGAATTCTATCTTACTCCACAGAATATATAAAATATAAAAGAAAGGGAATAAGACAAGGGAAGAGGGAAGCAACTGGAGGGAGGGAGAAGTTTGGGGGGGGGAACATGACAAAAAGCAAAATACTGGTGAGGAAGACTATAGAGAAAGTGTCAGCCATAAAAGCTTGTGCTGATATGCCTGACAGCTGGTCAAGATGGCTAGAGTCTAAACAATGAATGAGGATGAGCTAATTCAATTTACATAAAAGGGAATAGAGCAGAATATAAAAGGGATAATATGATGGAGGGCAATACGCAGTTAGTAATCATAACACTGAATGTGAATGGGATGAACTCACCCATAAAATGAAAGTGTATAGTAGAGTGGATTAAAAACCAGAATCCTACTATAAGTTGTTTTTCAAGAAATACATCTGAGGCAGGGTGTCATCCAAAGTAAAACAAAGCAGGAGTAGCAATCATGATACCAGACAAAGCTAAAGTAGGAATTGATCTGATTAAAAGAGATAAGGAAGGAAATTCCATTTTACTACATTGCTATATTTATATATAGCATATATGTAGCATATACATATTTGTATCATATATATTTGCTACATTGTTATAAACAATGAAGTAATATCATTACTAAACATTTATGAACCAAATGGTATAGCATCTAGATTTCTAAAGGAAAAATTAAAGGAGTTCAAGGAGGAAAAAGATAGTAAGACCATACTAGTGGGAGATCTCAAGCTTCCCTTTTCAGAATTAGATAAATTGAACCAAAAACTAAATAAGAAATAAGTAAGAGAATGAATAAAATGCTAGAAAAATTAGAGTTAATAGATGTCTGGAGAAAACTGAACAAGGATAAAAAGGAATACAGCTTCTTCTCGGCATTACATGGTACACATACAAAGATGGACCAAAATATTAGAGCATAGGAACATTGTGAACAAATACAGAAAAGCAGAAATAATAAATGCAACTTTTTCAGATCATAAGACCATAAAAATTATAATTAGCAAGGGTTCATGGAAAAGGAAATTTAAAATTAACTAGAAACTAAATAATCTAATTTTTCAAAACTGGTGGGTCAAAAAAGAAATCATAGAAACAATTACAGACTTAATAAAAAAGAATAACAATGAGGAAGCAACATATCAAAACCTATGTGATACAGCCAAAGCAGTACTCAGTGGAAAATTTATATTGCTGAGTGTTATACCAACAAAATAGAGAGAGGCAAGATCAATGAATTTGGCTTGCAACTTAAAAAATTAGAAAAAGAACCAATTAAAAATCTCCAGATAAAAAAATAAATTGGAAATCCTAGTAATTAAAGGAGAAATTAATAAAATTGAAAGTAAAAGAATTTTTGAATGAATAAATAAGACTAGGAACTGGTACTTTGAAAAAAAATAATAGATAAATTACTGGTTAATCTAATTAAAAAAGAAGAGAAGCAAATTAACAGCATCAAAGATGAAAAGGATGATCTCACCTCTAATGAAGAGCTAATTAAGGTAATTAAGAACTATTTTGCCCAATTATATTGCAGTAACTATGAAATCTAGATGAAATGTGTGAATATTTACAAAAATATAAATTGCCTAGATTAACAAAGGAGGAAATAGGACACTTAAATAATCCCATCTCAGAAAAAGAAATTGAAGGAGTCATCAAGGAACTTCCTAAAAAAAATCCCCAGGCCCAGAAGGATTCACAAGTGAATTCTATCAAACACTTAAAAAACAAGTATTCCCAATACTATATAAATTATTTGACAAAATAAGCAAAGGAGTCTTACCAAATTCTTTTTATAACACAAATATGGTATTGATTCCAAAGCAAAGGCAACCAAAAATAGAGAAAGAAAACTACAGACCAATCTCCTTAATGAACATAGAAGCAAAAATCTTAAATAAAATACTATCAAAAAGACTACAACAAATTATCACAAGGATTATCCACTATCATCAGGTGAGTTTTATACCAGAAATGCAAGAGTGATTTAATATTAGGAAATTCATTCACGTAATTGACAATATCAATAATCTTTAGAAGAATTCCTGCCCTTTGATCCAGCCATACCACTGCTGAGTTTGTACCCCAAAGAGATAAGGAAAAATATGTGTACAAAAATATTTATAGCTGTGCTCTTTGTGGAGGCAAGAAACTGGAAAATGAGGGGATATCCATGGATTGGAGAATGACAGCAAATTGCAGTATCTTGTGGTGATGGAATACTATTGTGCTAAAAGGAATGATGAACTGGAGGAATTACATGTAAACTGGAAAGACCTCCAGGAATGGATGAAAGGAGCAGAACCAGGAGAACATTGTACACAGAAACTGATCCATTGTGGCACAATCGAATGTAATGGACTTCTCTACAACACCAATGCAATGACCCAGGACAATCCAGAGGAACTTATGAGAAAGAACACTATCCCAATCCAGAGAAAGAACTGTGGGAGCAGAAACAGAGAAGAAAAACATATGATCAATGACGTGGTTCAATGGGGATATGATTGGAGTTTTGATGTTAAAAGATCACTGTACTGCAAATATGAATAACACAGAAATAGGTTTTGAACAGTGATACATGTATAACCCAGTGGAATTTCTTGTCAATTCCAGGAGGGGGGAGGGAAAAGGGGTGGGAAAAATCATGAATCATGTAACCATAGAAAATACTCTAAATTATTTAAAAAAAAATTTTTAGACTTTTGGAATATCCTGTATAATATCGAGTCATTATAACTCACATAATACATAGAGCTTTAAGAGTTGCAAAGCACTTCATATATTTCACTTAAATCCTCACAGACTACATCCCTAGACTAAAAAAATTATTACTTCCATTTTAAAAATGAATTTTCGTAGGGAACAGAGGTCACCAGATCTCAGGGAACCTCAGAGTTTGGTGCTTCTCTCATTTGCCCTCTGGTGGTAGGAAGAGTATATAACTGCTGGGGTGGCTACTGAATGGAATTGCCAGATTCTGGTCTTTATTATTGAAAAGGTTTTGGCAAATCACCATCATCAGGAAGCTTTTTCTAACAAGCTACAGCTTCCCTGGAAACAAAAATCGCTCAACCACAGAAACTGATATGGTTCTGAGAATCTCTGACTTGCTCTGTGCTGATCTGGGCTTTAGAGAGGCAGGAGTTCTCGAAGCTAGTCCTCTAGTCAGAGCCAAAGTAGCCTGCCTCTAGATAGATGACACCCAGAGGACTTTGTGCCATTATTTGTGGGTGAATGCTTCAGTTATCTCTGAGAGTTTTGGTAAGACAAAAAAAAGTGTCAAAGAAGTCAATTCCTGATTTTGTTTTGCTTGACTGCTCATATTTGCTACAAGGATTTGGTTTTTTTCTTTCCTTTTTTCCCAAGTGGGGAGAAAGGCAAGGGTTGGGGACAAATAGGGTAGAAAGAAAAAAAGAGAGAGAGAGAAAGGAGATCATTGAGATATCTTTTAATAATGTATAAAAGAGAACAGAAGAAAAGTCAGAAAGAGTGCCTGAAAAATAGGTCAGTTTTGAAAGTTACAGGTTGGCCTTAAGTAATTAAAAAGAAAAGCAAATTGTACACAATTGGAGACCTAGACTTTCACTTACAATCAATCCTCTTCTTCTGTATATGGAAATTCTCAAACTATTTGGTAAGTTAGGAATAAAACAAACAAACAAATCCCCTGATTTAGAATCTTCGTTTCTTAAAATAAAAATTATAATTAGATTTTAAAAAATAAAATATTGCTTTTGTAAATAGTTGCATTTTATACTGGCAAAGTCTGTGTATCAGAATACTCTTATGAAGAAAGCAAAGCCCAGGGAAACAGCCAATTTACTAGGATCTTTTCTTAACTCCCAGTCTTTGCTAGTGAGCACAGACCATGTTTGCTGCCTTTCCCAATTTTTTTTTCTATAAAAAATAAACACAGTTGGGTTCATTGAATTGTGAGGTCTTGGGCAGCCTCACTATATTATTTGTTTTTCTAAACTAGTCATTTCACCTTGAAATAAAACAACATCTCCTCCACATTTCTGGTGAAAATAATTACTCCTGTATTTATGAATGGAAACTAGCAAAATGTGGTAAGATATATTGATTTCCTAAAGCTGAATTTAGGGGCTATTATTTTGATATTCTGAGGGCTCCTTGTCAGCCACCTTATCACAGCAGTGCTGACCCACAAACATTTTTGGCTTATTTTTTTGGCTTTATGGTGAGAACTTTGGTATTATTTGGCTCTCCCAGGGAATGGTGAACAGGTCAGTGACAGTTTTATTGCCCTTTAAACATTTAATGGGGTTTCTGCATAATTTCTCATTATGTCCTTATTTGTTTATTTTTTTACATTTTTGGTATAAAATTGAAACCTTGGGGTTTTAAATTTTATGATACTGGCACAATGATTTTCCTGCACTTCTAAGTCTTGACACTTCCATTTGAACCCTAGGTTTCTAGGACACAGAACACAGGCATGAAATTGTGATATACTATGAATAAGTACATTTTTTTCTTTTGGGCCTATATTGCCTAATTAAATTTTTACAAAATCAAACTTCATATAAATCATATGCTGCAAATATTTTTTCTGTTTTTATTATTGTTCTTTAGTCCATTAGTTGTGTTCAACTTACTGTGACCTCATTTGGAGACTTCTTGGCAAAGATACTAAAGTGGTTTGCCATTTCTTCCTCCAACTCATTTCAAAAATGGAGAAACTGAGTTAAATAGTGTTAAATGATTTGTCTAGGGTCACACAGCTAGTATGTGTCTGAGGTCAAATTTGAACTCAGGTCCTCTTCATTCCACTGTGGCACCTAGAGAGAAAAAAAATATTTTTACAAAAATATGTATGAGCAAGGAAATTTTTAAATATTCAACTTTTGGTTTGAATAGTCATTTTTGTTAGCTGTAATCTAATTGCTTACTATGAGGTGGCTAAGTATTGCCGTATACAGTATACAAAGTGCCAAGCTCCAAGACAAGGAGACTTTCTTTTTGGGTCTCACAGTGTGCACTTCAAGGGGGTGACCTGACTGGCTTATTATGGGGAGGTTTGCAACTTTTTTGTCCAGCTGAATTCTGCTCCCCCTGTTCCTGGTTTCTGTGACTTTTCATAAGCTGGACTAATCCTTGGCTCTGCCAGTTCCTTCCCCCAGGCCATGGGTGGTGGGCTGGTTCCATTGATGCAAAGCTACTCTCCTTTCTCACCCCAGGAGATGGGTCTTTCCTAATTTCTTTTTAGTTTTGAGGTTTTTTTTTTAAATGTTTGGAGATAGATTAGGCAAGCACAGAGCATTCCTTACTCCATCACCTTAGTGCCTGGAAGCAGAAAATCCCTTGATAATTCCTTGAAAGATGATGTCTAGCCTCTTTTTTTATCAAGGCTTCCACTTAGTCCAATAATTCTTAAACTATCTCTGCTTCATCTACTTTCTAAGTTGATTATTTTTTATAATGAGATATTTGATATTTTCGTTTTTTATTCTTTTGATTTTGTTGATTATTTCTTGATGTATCATTGAGTCATTAGCTTCCACTTAACCAATTCTAATTTTTAAGAATTATTCACTTCAGTGAACTTTTGTACCTACTTTTCCTTTTAGCCAATTCTTCTTTTTAAAATTCTTTTTTTCAGCAAATTTTTGGGTATCTTTTTCCTATGGGGCCACTTCTGCTTTTTAAGAAATTCTTATCTTCAGTGAATATTCATTCCTCTTTTATCATTTAGCCTATCCTATTTTCTAAGGCATTATTTTCCTTAGCATTTTTTGTGCTTCCTTTCCCAAGCTGTTGATTTTTTTCTGTATTATTCTCATTTCTTCTTCCAGTTTTACCTCTTATCTGATTTTTTTAATTTTCTAAATCTTATTTGATTTTTTAAAAATTTCTTGAGTTCTTCCAGGAAATCTTTTTGGATCTGAGATTAATTCACTTTTTATCTGAAGCTTTAGATATGGCTGTTTTGACTTTGTTGCTCCGTTATCTTCTTCTGAGTTTGTGTTTTGATTCTCTCCATCACCATAGTAACTTTATATGGTCAATTTCCTTTTTTGTTGTTCTTCCAATCAATTTCTTGACTTTTAACAGCATCAACAACAAAAAACTGTTAAAGTTGGACTCTGCTTCTGGAATTCCCAAACAGAGCTAATTCTGGAAGTCTGTAAGTTTTCAATTCTTCCAAGATGGCATGGCCTAAGGAGATATATATTTACTACTCTCTTGGGCTGTGCCCTAGCCTATGAGTAAGCACTCTTCCCCTGTGCCCCAGCACTGTGACCAGGGTCCCCACTCCGCTATGGTCAACCAATGTAGAGTGCTACTGTTCCTCCTCACCCAAGGCTATGAGCTGAATCTATGTATGGGCAATGCAACAGAGTCCTGTACTTGGTGCTAACAAAGAGACCCCTTTAATTTCCTTCTGACCAATTGTCCAATTCCCTTTCTGTCTGTGGCCTGAGAGTTCTGGAAGCTCTTGCTGCTGATTCAATTGCCCTAATGCTTGTGGATGTCTTGATGCACTATGCTCCACTCACATCCGGGTGTGACAGGCCTTTCCTGCCATCCTTCTATGTTGTCTTGGTGTGGAAAATTACTTCTTTCCTCCTTTTGTGTGTTCTGCCACTGTTTGGAGGGGAATTTCAGAGAACTCAGGTGAGCCTCTGTCTTTTCTTCATCATCTTGGCTTCCTCCCAACATCATGACCAAACAACTTCTGAAAAAGAAAAGTTATTAGAAAAACTGGGATCTTCACGAAGCATTAAATTGGAAAACATAGAAAAAGTTAGTTTATCTATGAATAAGAATGCAGTAGATAGAAATCATAGACCAAAAGGCATTCTTACTAGACATGAACTGTGTATCTGGGTAGAAGAGCATGGGGAAAACTGGGTTGGATAGATAACTGTAGGCTTAAGGCTATAGAGTGCCATTTGGACAGAGAAAGCAAAGACATTGACAGAGAATAATAGAGGGGAAAAACTTGGGTCAGTAGCAGTGAATAATTTCATTGATACAATTTTCCCTAAGATAATTAAAGGAGGTTGAAGAGAAGATGAAGCCTGTGCTAATGTGTATCTAATAATGTGCAGCACAAAGGATAAAAAGCCTGTGGACTTTGTAAGATTTTAAAATTAATATTCAATATCTCCAAAGAATAATATTTATAAACATTTGTTCATATTTAACTAGAGAACTAGAGAATATAGGTAGCACTCACCATTCACATGGAAGAGAAAGTGAGAGGGCATTACCCAAAATTTATATACAATCATGTAAAAGACGCACATAAACATAAAGGAAATGGGAATCTTGGGGATGAAGTCTAATTTCCACTTACACAACTTCCCCCTCAGAGTGGAACAACTGTTGGGGATCTTGATAGCAGAGAGGAGTAGTGGATCCTAAGGATGCAAGCAACCCTGGTGTGCAGCAGCTAAGGCTTGATAAATGACCCAGGCATTCAGGGTCATCACAGGTGTCCTGACACAGAAACTACTACCAACAGTACCTGAGGTGAGATGGAATTTAGGTGTCAATTTACACTGAAGGGCAGAGCTATCTTGGAACGCGTCTAAGGAGCTAGACTACAACCCACTGGAAATATTGCTTCCAGGAACTTTTGACTTCTTCCAGATAGCATGTGTGTGCATGTGTATGTGTTTATGCATGTATATGTAAGCCACGTTTATATATGTGTGTGTATAGATACACACACATATGAAAACCTTGTTTTCTTGGACCAATCTTCCTTGCCACAGTTGTTTTCAGATAATTGGCAGAAGAACAGATGGCTGATGAAGGACTCAGAGAAGTGTTACAAGTCCAGAAGCAAGGTAGTGATTCTAACCATCTTAAATTGCAGTCAGACAAAGGCCCTGGACTGTGGAGACAATGGCAGAAATTGGAGCTGGGTGATGAAGTATTGTATAATACTGTGACTGATCCCACACATGGAACCAGGAAGCAGCTGGTGCTACCCAGAGCTTACTACCCAATAGCCATAAAAGCCTTACATGATAACTTTTGACATATGGGTCAAGATAAGACATTAAATCTGGTAAGAAACAGATTTTACTGCCCCAAGATAGCTGTAGATGTCACCAAAAAGTGCAAAACTTGTGCCCAGAGAAAAGCATTAGCAACTTGTGCTACATATTTGGAAAATATAAGTAGCATCAGGCCTTTGGAACTTGTCTGTGTTGGTTTTCTTGGAAGAGCTAGTTAAAACATGTCATACTTGAGTGGTGACAGATCATTTCACCAGGTGTGCTCAAATATATCCAAACAGAAAGCACTTACTATTATTGCCAAAGTGTTGTGGGAAAAGGTTTTTTTTTTCAGTTATGGATTCCATGGCAGGGATCTGATGTCACCAAGGCAGAAATTTTGAGAGAAAGGTGATCAAGGAAGTGTTTGGTCAGGTGCCAAGGGTCTGGAGGCAGGTATCAAAATGTATAACATTATTTCTTAGCATCCACAAGGAGAAACACAGCCTGAACCATCTACTAGATTAAGTATGAGAGCCAAGTAACCCTGTTCTGCAGCAACTAAGGCTTGATAAATGACCCAAGCAATCCTAAGAGAACCAGACCCTTCAGGTCAAACACAGGACTAACTGAATGTTACATGTAAAACCAAAAAAATCATTTACACACATAATCAGGTGACAATACTAGAGTTTTTTACATTCAATATGTCTCTGTACGTCTCTTCTCACCCTCTACTATCTCACTTGGTGGTCTTATCATCAGTTCCTGTTGATTTATTTACCACCTCCATGGATGAATCTCAAATCTACTTATTTATCAAATCCCTGACCTCCTTGCTGACCTCTAGTCTTACATGTCCAGCTACCTACTAACATCTTAAATTCAACCTATTCAAAGCTGACCTTATAATTGCATTTACCAAAACGTCCTTTCTTCCTAATTTCTCTATTAATGTCAAAGACATTTTCCTCATCACTCAGTCTCCCAACCTAGATGTTATCCTAAATTTCTCACTCTTACTGCCCATATCCAATTTTTGGCCAAATTAAGTCTTTTCTACCTCAACAACATCTCTCATACATGAGATCTTCCCTCTTTTGAAACTGTTGCCACCCTGGTGTAGACTTTATTTTCTCACTCCTGGACTATTGCAATAATCTCCTGCCTCTTGATTAGCGCCTGTGTCTCAAATCTCTCACCACTTCAGTCCATCCTCTACTCAGCTATGAAATTGATCTTCTTAAAGCACAAATCTGACTATGTCATACCCCTATTCATTAAACTCCTGTGGTCCCTTATCCCCTCAAAGATCAATATAAAGTTCTGTATTTTAAAGCTCTTTATAATATGGTCTCTTCCCGGCTTTATAGTCATATTATATTTTAATCCTCTCCAAGTAATCTATCACCCAGGTTTCCTTGCTATTGCTAACCTGAGGCATTTTATCTCTTGACTCTGAATTTTCATTGGCAGTCCCCTATGACTTCAGTGTTTTCCATCCTCATGTCTGTCTCCTGGTTTTACTGACTTCCTTAAGATCCCACTTAAAATCCTACTTCTTTAAAAAGCCTTTCCTAAACCTCTCTAATATGAATGCCTTCTCTATGATTTTATATCCAAGTTATTTTGTATATATCTTGCTAGTTTTCATAGTCTCTCCATTAGATTGTGAGTTCCTTGAGATCAGGGACTATTTTTGCCTTCCTTGGTATCCCCAAATATGCCTGACACATAATAAATGCTAATTGACTGGCTGACCAAATATAGCACTTATTTCTATTAAGAACTCTGGAAAGCAAAGGAATAGGACTCTCTTCAACATAATGAGGAATAACTATTTAAATCCAAGAGCAAATATTATGTGTAATATAAAAAAGTTAGAAAATTTTCCAATAAGATTGAGGATTAAAACCCATTGCTACCCCTAACATAGTGCAAGCTGTTGTAATAAAATAACAAAGAGAAATTAAGGGGGAAATCATAGGCAAAAAAAACCTAAATTATTATTTTTCTAAATAATGTGGCTGATTTACTAAGAAATCCTCAAAGAATCCCCCCAAAATTAATTGAAACAATAAATTCAGAAAAATCCATGGAAATCATCAATATTCCTGCATGTTACCAATAAAACTTAGCAGAAAGAGCTAGAAAGATAAATTAGATTCAAAGTGTCTGTAGAAGTTATAAGATACTGGAGATCATTTTTATAAGAGCTATCCAGCAATTATATTTATCCAACTGTCATATACTTTTTAAAAAACTAGAAAATAATAATAACTGTAGGAACATTGTTCATGGGTAAATGGAGCCAATATAATTTTTTAAAATTAAAAATTAATTTGCTTATTCAGGGCTATAACTAATCAAACTACCAATGGACTATTTTATAAAGGTAGAAAATAATAATAAAATTCATATGAAAGAACAAAAATATAATTTGTAATAATGGAAAAATAGTGGGAAGGATTGAAATCTATTAGTCCCAGAACTCAAGCAATAATAATTAAAATGATTAGTACTGACTAAAAGAGAGGTCAATCATAAAAACAGATTAAGTGCACAGAATAGAGAAGCAAACAAACACAGTAGCCTATTGTTTGATAAATTAAAGATCCTAATCACTGATTGACAAAAACTGCTGAGAAAATTTGATATGTCTGCTGGAAATTAGATATATACCAAAACTTCACACCATATGTGAAGATGAGCCCCAAATGAACACGTGATCTAGATCAGAGGTCACAAAACTATCACCCAAAGGCCAAATCTAGCCTGCCACTTCTTTTTTATGACCCCAAAGCTAAGAATGGTTTTTATATTATAAAAAAAAGTTTTATTGTATTTTTTAAAATTTAAACCACTCTCAACTTGCTAGCCTTTAAAAATAGGTGGCAGGCTGGATCTCATCCTTCGACTACAGTTTGCAGACTACCTACTAAAGTTTTTAGACAATGTACAAACTATACATCATATTCAAATTAGAGGAGTAAAGAAGAAAGGAAATTTCAGATCTATGGATAAGGGACACATAATAAGACAAGTAGACAATTTTGACTATATAAAATTTTAAATATTTTGTACAAACAAATCTATTATCATAAAAATGACAAGGTAACTGGGGGAAATCATTTCAGCATATCTATCAAAGAAATTGATCAAAGAATTAATCAAAAGAAATTTATTCTATTTTTAAGACTAAGAGCCATTCTTCAATAATTAAATGGTTAAATATTAATAGTCAGTTCTTTTTTAAAATAGTTTCTTTTTATTTTTAACTAATAAATATTTTAAAATTAATCTGCCCCTCCCACTATTCTCCTTGTGAAGAGATCACAAGTGAGAAAATTCCATTGCTACTACTAATTGACAACAGGGATTCCTTTTACTCACTTTTCCATGTGAGATTTAGAATCACTAGAGAAGATCACCACAGACATAGTTTAGACTCAATTAGAGTCCAGTAGCAAAACTAGGAACTATTTTCAAAAAGCATATGTTTTGGTATGGCTCCCACTAGAGTCCAGCCTAGAATCCTTGGAACTTTTGTATGCCCATGGAGTCTTTTTGACATAGTCATTGGTGACTGATATTTGTCATTCTATATAGTCTTGGGCATGACTAGGTCTGTTTAATTGCATCTTGAACTTATTCAAGAGCTTCTTGCTCTTTGGGTCCCTCAGAAAAGGGGGACTGCTGGGTCATCAAATACAAAGGTTTGTGTGAAAGGCCAAGGAGGGAACCAGTACCCAAATAGTCTTATTAACTCTTGGTTCTCTTTTTTGTTTCTGGGGAGGCCATAGATAATAATTTATCCTTTCTTGGCAGAAGTATTTTCTGCTGAATTGCAACCTATTGAGATTCTAAGACCTTAACTTTCATGCTCTAGTCCTTAGTTTATCAGGATTAGTAGTCTAGATGACTTCTTTCAAAGTTATAAGAATAATCTTTGTTTGCTATGCCTCCTGGTCCATTGTTGGGTGACCGACATGAGTCATCTATATAATGTGGGACTGTAACCACAGGGAGCAAGGAGGACTTGCAGACCATCTAACTACCCATTGGTGACATTACAGGGCTGTTTACTGCCCTTGTGGTGGGGAGATATAATGATGAAGGTGTATTGCTTCCTTGCAAGTGAAAGCAAATAGGTCCTGGTCATCCTCTCTTAGAAACACTGTGAAATATTTTAAAATAATCTCATCACAGAGAATCTTTCCTCTTGATCACTGACTTTGATGTTAAAACTCAGTATTTTGAAAGGAAGAAATCTGTTGACAATTCCTGCTAAATCTGTGAACTTGTGCACAATCAAGGGGATGATGCACCCTTCCCTTATTTGGAATAACTATTCATCTAGTTATTCCCCTTCCTTTCACATATAGCTCCATCTTATGATACTTCCCCTTCAATTCCATTTTTACCGCTCCACCTTGAGAATGAGTCTCTGTTATTGTTGTTATTATGAGTCTCTATTATTATATTGTTGGAGGACAGTTGTGGATGTTTCCCCATGATACCAGGAATTCCCCAGGTTTCCCTGACTGATCAATAACAATGAGCAGGAGCCACAGGAGCAAATGTTTGATTTCCTTTGGATCAGTTTCTTTTTTTCCCCAATCATATTTTTTCCCAATTACATGTAAAAATAATGTTTAACATTCATTGGATTAGTTTTAATTTCATGCTAAACCCAAAAAACAAGATCATCTGAGGTCTGGGGGTCTAATTCCTTTGGCCACTGGGTGCCCCATAGTCCTTCCCCAGAAGCCTTGTTAACTCAATGGAGAGTCTTGGGAGATCCCTACTTCCCTTTTTTTGGTCTAGAGAGGCATTTCCCAAATCATAGTAGCAAGCTGTGAGGAGATTGTGGTGAGATACCAAGAAGGAAACAAAGTACTCAAAGGATCACAAATCAGTTTATTATTCACAGATAATCATATAATCACATAATTCAGTTCAATAGTTAAGTACAGGGAAGCAGCAGAGGAACATAGGCATATTTACAATATCCATATCAAGAGCCAAGAGCTTCGAATCTCTGCCTTTATATATTATTGTCGGTCACTGTAACTAAGTGGGATGGGAATGTTTGGGGGAGTCAATCAGCTTGGCCCAGACTGTGACATCCACTCACACAAATTTATTGATCACAAAGGCACAATTATTAGGATGGTTGTGTACCTGGATTATATTGAAGTTTGCTAGACCGATTACAATGAAAAGAAGTTGGTATTTATTGCCAGAATGCAGCTGATTAATCGAGTTTTTTGGTGCACAGCAACTTCCTGGTACATAAAATGGGTCAATCAATAATCAAACAAAGAGTCATTTCTGTCAGTTGGGGACAAAAGAACTTAAAAAATAAAAACCTCAAAGACCTACACATTCCCATAAAACAAATTCCTACATTATACATGTCTGAAAATGTATGTCTCTTTCTTTTTTAATCCCTTACCTTGCATCTTAGAATCTGTCATATATTGGCTCCAAGGCAGAAGAGCATTAAGGGCTGGGCAATGGGGGTTAAGTAACTTTGCACCCAGGTTCTCCCATATCTAGGCCTGGCTCTCAATCCACTGAGGCATCTAGCTGCCCCGAAAATGTATGTCACGTTCTGCATTTTAAGTTCAATGCTTCCATATCAGGTGACATATTTCATCTTCATTATTTGTACTCATGGTTTATCATTGCATTCACCAGAGTACTAAAGTCTTTCAAAGCAGTTTTTCTACAGTTATTATCGTTTATATTATTCTATTTCTATTCTCTTTTAGTCAGTTCCAAATTTCCTCTAAAATTATTCATTTCATCATTTCTTATGGCACAATGATTTTCTATTACATTAATATGTACAATTTATTTAGTTATTAACATATGTAATTTGTTTTTCTTTATAACTAATAAGCATTCTAAGATGAATCTGTTCCACTATCCCCTCTATAAAGAGATCACTACTTTTAACATTTAACATCAGTGATTTCTTGTGCTCACTTTTCCATATGAAATTTAGAATCACTCAGTGCACACTAGATAAGCTACCAAAGACATACTCTAACATTAACTAGAGTCCAGTAGCAAAGCTAGGAGCTACTTTTCAAAAAGAGTATTGTTTGGTATGGCCCCCACTAGGGTTCCAGTCTAGAATCCTTGGAACCTTTATACACTTATGGAGTCTTTTTTTGCCATTTGCTTTTATAGAAGGACCCTCCCTTAGTTTCTAATTTGAGGGTACCAAAATTTCTACAGATAGAACATATTTATGCTATAAATATTTTCATACATACAAATCATTTTCTTCTTACTTTCATTTCATAGTATTAGTCAAAATCTATGGTATGGCTTGCTAATTTTATGGGCATAGTTCTAGATTGCTTTCTAGAATGCCTAGATCAATTCACACCTACACCAACAGTGGAATCTGTTTTTCCATAGCCTCTTCAATATTTGTCATTCTCCTCTTTTGTTATAAAAGTTGTTTTAATTTGCAGCTCTCTAATTGTTAGTGACAGAATATTTTTCATAAACTTGGACTACACTGCCTATATGAGCGGGATGACAGCATGGGTAGGTTATGCAGATTTAAGAATCAGATTTCTCAGAAGATCATGATACATTAAAAAAAAGCTTAAATACCATATGGCAGGAAATTGGACAAATAAATTTCTCATAATTTTTAAATACAAAAAAAGAATACATAAAGGTATTCAGCTTAAATCTTTAAAGAAGGTAGCAAATTTCATAATTTTAATAGTAATCAACACATTTTTCAAGAAGGCAGCAGATAAAGCTTCGGTTATAAAGAATGCCATCTCAAATAACCTAGAAAAGATTGCTCAGTTTGTCACAAGAAATCAGAGAAGATAATGGAATAAGTAATTTTGAAGAGCCAAAGAGCTCTAACTTTACAACCCCAAAAAATGTATCCTACTTGACTAAGCTTGATCATCAATTATATAGGTTGGATTTCAACAATAGAGTGATCTGATGCACATCTAAAACAAAGAAGCAGCATTTGACATTGTGCATCCCCAAAGGGAAAGTCAACTCCCTTGTTTGTAAAAGGGTAATTTTGAAGCAGTACCATACTTTGTTGAATAAAGCTCCACAATATTTGCATGGGTTTTCTGGTGGAAATTCTGTGTTCATGGTAGAATAAATGCTTGTAGAAAGTCCTGAGAAGTTGTATATAGATAAAGTGATATCTACCATAACTCACTTGAAGTTCAGCAAATTGTGATACTGAAATATCTAAACCTAGACTGATATGAGATATTTTGGAAGAAACTTCTCATGAGCCTGAATCTAAGCAGAATCTAAAACAAAAAATATGGAGTTGAAACCTCCCGTGAAAAAGAACTTAGGAGATCTTGAAAAGTTTACTTTTCTATAGAACTTGTTTACCACAGGAACACAAAAGTTGAAATTATATAGGAAGTTAACTTCATGTGCTTTGAATAGCATCCAAGAAAATAATTGATTTTCTCATGCAGGAAACCAAAGCCAGGATGAAGAAAATCAGATAATCACATAATAATTTGTTACCTAAACAGTATCCAACTCTTTGTTGGCAATATATCACATGACAATGATCAAAGTAAACACTACATTGCCAAAATTTTCTTGAGTTTTGGCAATGTAATGAATCTTTGCCCAAATATACTAAAGTAGTTGGTGGAAAGCTACCAACTCTGGATTTGTGATTCTTGTTGATTGAGTCAGTTCAGGGAATCTTAGATATGTTTTGTGGGGAAATACACTTGAATGTAAAAGAGATAAAAACAGCTTCAAGAAAACAAGAGATCAGAGGAAAAGGTAAGGATCATTTAGTGATACAGGACTTCTTGTTCTTCATGAAATAATGAGTGATAGACTGATGCATGACTATTATAGAAGACCGCCTTCTTACAAAATTAACTCTGAACGAGGAACTGGGCAAACGGAAGGTCATTTTCAACCACATCACTGAAACCTAACCTCCAATCCAGAGGCAAACTATCTTGGAGGTTGAGTTCCTATTTATTGTGTTCACATTCTTATAAGATTTTTAGATTTTTGGAATTTAATGAAGCTATCATTCAAGATGTTAGCATTAAGTCTTCATTTAAGCATTTGGGAGTATTCCCTTTATTAATTATTCTTTTTATTATGCTATAGTCACTAGAGAATGAATTAAAATTTTTTGTTCTTTTATTAAAACAATACTGAAAGTTTATTAATTTTATTAATACTTTCAAAGACTGGCTTTTAGTTTTGCTTATCATTTCTATTCCATTTTTTACTTCCTATTTTATCTAATTCCCCCCTAGTTTTCAAATTTTCTTCTTTTGTATTTGTTTTGGCTTTCTTAATTTGTTGATTCTCTATGGAGCTTTTTTTTTTTTAATTTCATGCTTAGTTCATTAAGCCTTTCTTCTATTTCATTAAAGTATGTTTTAAGAGACACAATTGTTCCTCAGAGCACAGCTTTAATTGAATTCCTCAAATGATGGTTTGTTCCTCATTGATTTATTACTCTTTTTTATTATTTTTCATCTTTTTTTGAAAGATGTCATAAGATGCTAACAAGCATGTCTGTTACTTGAAGTTATCTTTCAGCAGAAGTTATGCTTCTTTCTATTTTGACTTTTCTAATAGTTTCTTCAATACATGTAGAAGGTAATTCAGGAAATAGTAGGAGAGAACTACCAAGAACTTCTAAACACTGAAAATTAAGTACCAAATGAAGAAAATCAAAATGTTGAACAGGATAATCATCAAGAAACCTGGAAAGACTTATATGAAGTGATGCAAAATGAAGTTAGCAGAACCAGGAGAAAATTGTACACCATAACAGCAATCATTTATGATAATCAACTGTGACTGACTTAATTATTATAAGCAATGAAAGGATCAAAGACAACTTCAAAGGACTCATGATGAAAAAGATACCATGGAGGGAACTGATGGATTTTGAATGCAGATTGAAGTATACCATTTTAAACTTTATTTCCTTCATGAGTTTTTTCTTGTATAAGTGGTATGTGTCTTTTACAACCTAATGCACATTTATAAACTATATCATATTATCTGGCATTTTGGGGAAAAAAGAAATGGAGGGAGGAAAGGAAGGAGAAACCATGGATCAGAAAATGTTAGAAAGTTATTATAAAAAACTGTATCTACATGTAATTGGGAAAAATATAACAAAAAAAGGGAATTCACAAATCATTTCCAGAAAAGAATTCAAAGCTGCAAACTTCAAAACATAAAATGGTTAAATTTAAGAATTCACTTTAGAAAAAATAATTTCTATAAGCCATTAGGAAAAAGACCTAATACAAAGGGGGGAAAATGTAAATAACACAAGATAATTTTGCACTAGAGACAGAAGCTAAGTGACATGGTAGATAGAGCCCTAGGCCTAGAGTTAGGAAAACTCATCTTTCTGAGTTCAAATTTTGCCTCAGACACTTACCAGCTTTGTGATCTCTGGAATGTCACTTAAACCTGTTTGACCCAGTTTCCACATTTGTAAAATGAGCTGAAGGAAATGGCAAACTACTCTCATATCTTTGACAAGAAAACCCGAAATGGGGTCCCATTGGGTAGGACACAATGAAAATGACTGAGCAACAACAACAGAGTGGAAAGAAACGGAAGTATATTTACCCTCAACAATATTACCCTTGGGATTCTGAGAAAATGTTTGTAAATCATGTGATGTTGGTCTGTCTTTAAGAATTTAACAAGAGAGCAGTTGGAGTAAACAAGTCAAACTCAACGAAAGAGTGGAAGTGTCTTCCATGACTAGGAGTTAGGTGAAAATCCCATTAGATAAGACCAACACATGCAGCTCACTTGTCTTATATCACAATTCCTGGAAAAAGAGAACAACACTCAGGTTCACTTTGTTAGCTTAAAGCAGTGATTCGCCCCCTGGTGGGTGCTGCAGTGATCCAGGGGAGTGGTGATGGCCACAGGTGCATTTATCTTTCCTATTAATTGCTATTAAAATTTTTTAAAAATTAATTTCCAGGGGCGCTAAGTAATTCTTTTTCTGGAAAGGGGGTGGTAGGCCAAAAAAATTTGGGAACCACTGGCTTAAAGGATCTAATATTTGACTATTGCAGTGACCAAGAGTGTGAAAAGGGCAGATCAGGGTCCAGCAGAATAGCACTGTAAAAGATAAGCAAGAGTAGCACAGACCAAAGAGAAGGGGAGAAATTCATGTTATCTTTGACAAGAAGATCTTAAATGACATTTTTAAAACCCTCCCTTGTGATTGAATTAAGGGCTGGCCATCATATATCCTGGCAATCATGGGTCCTTGTGGGATCATCTAATTCAGGGAAAAGTTATTTTGTGGAAAGTTCTGAGAAGATACTTTCATGAGTTCCTTCTGGCAGCCTCTACCCAGGGAGCTATGAAGCCTGTTCTCAAATGTTGTCTTTGGATGGCCTCATAGCCACATTTGATAATAATGAACTATTGTCTATCAATTGTGGTAATGTGGTAACTGCATCTGGTCTGATGGATAGAATTTGGGTCATTAATGAGACTGAAAAAGTTTTCGCCAATTATATACTCTATCAGAAACTTGGAATCCTTTCTATCATTCCAAACAACGTCTGCCAAGGTAAAAGTCAACTGAACTATTGGGCAGCTGGGTGGCTCAGTGGATAGAGAGCCAGGACTAGAGATAGGAGGTCCTGAGTTCAAATCTGGCCTCAGACACTTCCTAGCTATGTGACCCTGGGCAAGTCACTAAACCTCATTGCTTAGCCCTTACTGTTCTTCTGCCTTGGAACCAATACACAGGATTGTTTCTAAGACAGATTGTAACAAGTTTTTTTTTAACTAAAAAAAAAAAAGTCAACCCAACCATTGATATAAAAAAACATTTTTTAATCAAAGGCATAAATTACCCAAACTATACTGATATATATATATTTCTCATCCAATAATATTCCTTGCTGGAGGTCTCACATTATCCCCCAGAGATGCTACTATTACCTAATAGATTTAAATGCAACTATATCTGAGAAATATTGTTTGAGAATTGGCCTTTTTGCACCAAACTGATCAGCTCTTTGTGTCCTGAAAAAAACATTCCAGGAACTTGTAAAGTCTAGATACAATCATCATTCACACTATTGGCAACTGTATAGTGAATATTCTTCAGCACATACATATAGCAAAACCTGAACCTGATGACTGCTCATGTAATTTTTCCCTAACTTGAAAACCCTTCCCTGTGAGGCTTCTAATGTCCTTGTTTCAGGTTGTTTTTTTTTTTTTTACTTTCTCTCAGAAATCTGAGGTATAATAAATTGTTGTCAATGAAGGATCAACAACATACGTTTTTAAAAGAAACAACAAAGTACAAACTGCTGTATTTTAGAACATCTAGGTTCTTTTCCTTTTTCCTGATCATCTTAGGAAATAAAACTAATAGTGGCACTGCTGGGTCAAAAGGTATACACAATGGCAAAGAACTAGAAACTGAAGGCATGTCCATTAACTGGGGAATGATTAAACAAGACATATGATCATGCTGGAATACTACTGTGCCATAACCAATGATGAGAAATTAGAAAAATCATGGAAACACCTACATGAAATTATCAAGAGTAAAAATAAGCAGAATCAAGAGAACATTGTATAGAGCAGGGATGGGGAACCTTTTAGAAATATAGTACTGTGCCCCCCCCACTGAGTGCCAGGCATGCCCTGCCCCTCCTTACCCCACCCCCAGAGGTGGGAGGAAGTGCTCCCATTTGGCTGCTGGGTGGAGGAGCGGGCCATGTGAAACAATGTCGTCAGGCATGGTGGGGAGGGGGAAGGGAGTGTCTCTTCCCAAGGTGCCTTCCTAGCAATGAACTGTGGGTGGGAGAGAGGGCAGCCGTGTGCCCACAGAGAGCACTCTGCATGCCATCTTTGGTACCAGTACCATATAGGTTCACCAATATTGGTATAGAGCAACAGAAATATTGTTTGAAGAATGAATTGTGTGTGTCCACATTCAAAGGAAGAACTGATAAATTGAAATAAGCAAAATGTAGTTTTATATATGCATATATCCTTTGCCAAATGATGCAGGGAAAGGAGTGAAGAAGAGATTTAAGTGGGAATTTTAATCTAACAAACAAACAAATAAGTAAATAAATGTTTTAAAGGGAAAAAAAGTACAAGCTTATAAAAAGCCTGGTTGTTATTGTTCACTCTTTTCAGTCATGTCCAACTCCTCGGGACCCCATTTGATGTTTTCTTGGCAAAGATATTAGAATGGTTTGCCATGTCCTTTCTCCAGCTCATTTTACAGATGAAGAACTGAGGAAAACAGTATTTATCTCAGTGTCACACTGCTAATCAGGCCAGATTTGAATTCAGGAAGATTAGCCTTTCTGACTTCAGGCCCACCCAGCACTTTATCCATTACAATGGATCTATCTGTTCAGGTGACAAGAAGGTCATCCTTAAAATAAAAAAAAAATCTGGTTTAATAATGGGTGGGTTCCTATAACCACTGCTGAACTTGCCATTGCCCAACTATCATATGGAGAAATTAAGACCTACATCCATAACTACAAAGGAAAGCATGAACACTAGTGTTATTTGCTTAGTGGAGACCTTCTACCTAGGAAAGAATATGTATTCTTGCTTCAGAGAAATTTCACCTTTCCCTTAAAGTGTGGATAAGAAAATGATATCATAACATGTTTTCTACCTAAAGAAGATACCTACATACTACTAACCCGCTACAGAGAACTCTTGGAGAGTGAGAAAATGGCAGTCAAAAAGTTTTAGATAATATGAACTGATGCTCCAAAAAATAAAAGGGCTGTGTCTGAGCCAACAAAGCAAGAGCAATAAGATCTAACTTCAGAGATTGAGCAAGGATATTTGGCATAGAGGGGGCTCTCATCAAGGGTTCTAATGTATCTTATTTTGTGAACTTTGCCATCCAAACTGGCTTAGCCAAGAGATTGACTAAAAATCAGAATGATTTGGCATGATTTTGTGAAGGTTATGGTAGAACTAAACATTCCAGGTTTTGTTATTGGGTACTCCATTAGCAGGGCATGATTGGGTCATCTGAAATCAGTTGCTCTAAATGGCATCAGTGGTGAACCTCTACCATCCAGTGTCCCTCATAACCTCTCTGAAGAAGAGTTGGCTGATGACCAACCCCTAAACAACCTTGGAAAAAACTCAGGAGAAAAGCTCAGCTGAGACTTTAAATTTTCATTTTGGTCTCTTTACACTTAATGAAAAGAGTGTGACCCTAATTCTTTCCCTCACTTTCTATCTCTCCTCATGCACCAGCATGTGTTTCTTCATGTTTCATATACTCTCTAAATTGGTCTCCAGCCTTAAAATCACACTTCGTAGGTAAAGGGTACCTACTTCCTTTGAACTTATATACAGTACTACAAAATTAACATCATGTTTGAAATTGAGCAGTTTTTTATGATAATCATCCCTGAGGGCATCATTAACTGCCATCTCCAGGACAACAGTCTTGGGTGGTTGATCTAAGACTAGATTCTGAGGATAGATGTAGCTGTCTCTTAGGATTTCATCTAAATTTGGAGGTAGACTGACTAGCTCCTACATACCTAACTCCATCAATCCTTCAAAGTTCATGTCAGTTAGAAAAATTTTTTAAATCCGATGAGAAACTACAGTTAATTTCTTCTAATTTAGAACTGCACAAATGGGCAGCTAGAGACAAAGCGTAAATGATCCTAGAAGAGATAAAAGCTGTTGGGGGAGGGGTTAGAAGAATAAATACCTCAGAAGAAAAATTGGTAAACTTACCAAAAGAAATCAATGATTCTATGAGAAAGCAAGAAATATTAGAATAAAATTAAATGACTTTTTTAAAAAGAAGAAAATGTAAGACAGCTGGTATAAAAGACAAATGAGTAAGGGGAAGAAGATCAAGATGTCACTTAAGAATCATAGGACTCCAATAAAATAAAGTTAAACAAAAAAGCCTAGACACTGTATTTTAGAAAATTGCAAGAATATAAAAAGTTTAGATTTTTACGCCAATATGAAAGTTCTAAAATGATATTGTGGTTGCTGACTTAAAATATAGCTTAAGTCAAAATGACTTTTAGTAGCTTTACTTACAAAGAGATAGAAAGAGTGAAAGTGGAAAAAATGTAAGAAGAGGGTAGAGAAATATTTAGCCTATCACCCTACGTGTTGCTCTGGTGACCAGCTCAGTCCCGGCAGGGCTTGATAACCTTCAGGCAGAGGACCCAGGGGTGTCTTCAGCAAGAGTTCCACCAACACAGCCTCTTCCAGGAAAGGAAGGCTCTTCCAGAACCAAGCTCTCCAGAATCCAGGAAAGGTAGGCCAACTACTCACCTAGCCAGTCAACTCAGGATTTAGGGAAAGAGTTTCCTCCTTCAGTCCAGCTCACTGCTGCAGAGTCTCTCAAGAAGAACTCCAAAGGAGAAGACTAAAGGCCAAGTCCAAAAGGCAAACTCCAAAAGGCGAAGTTCCTTGGGCAGGAAGTTCAAGGTTTTTTATAGTCCTTTTTCCACTTCAAGTCCTGTCTCTTGTAACAAGTGAATCTGGGAAATGTATAAAACTACATTTCCCATGATCCAACATGGTCCAACTGATTTCCGTTTCCGACGTCTTGACGCAGGGGAGCGCTTAAATCTCGTGGGTTAGGAGGGAGTGGCCC